>NW_015162536.1:66269-81524 GCF_001447785.1 Gekko japonicus | reverse complement strand
CCCTCCCTCCCCCTCCCCCATTTATAATTTATCTTTGCTTCTCCTTCTCTTCTTTCTTTCCACCTCTCTCTCTCTCTCTCTCTCTCTCTCTGACAAATAATTAGCATACAAATATCATTATCCGTATGTGTTTCTACCTGTTTTGTTTTTATTTTTGACAGTTCCATTTAATGTTCATAAAAGGCAAATGTGCATATTTCCCCATAAAAATGTGTGTGTAATATTTGTTCACATTTTGTGGCTCTCAAACGTCTGGCATTTATTATGTGGGGCTCTTGCATTAAGCAAGTTTGGCCACCCCCAGTATATATGGCTATCATCTGTTATAACTATAATCTGTTATCATCTGTTATAACTCTCGGTAAATTGGTGCAAACAGTGAGTTCACTGGAGAGCATGTCTCTTTCTCCAGAAATAGATCCACTTGGGGTAGAAAAATGATCCCTCCCATACCAAAAATGTTAGTGGTTAATAATAATAGCTGTTTGAAACAGGGTCTGAGCGTTGAAACACACTGACTTCTGCCACCACAGAGTTGGATAAACGGATACACCAAGAGAAGGCACTAACAATCTGAGATCTTCTTTCTCCTCCCCACAGCAGCCATTTCTGACCCCCGGAAGGTTTATCCCAGGATTGCAGGATATATATAAACAATGTTGGTAGTCAGGCTGAAGTGGGGAGGGGAAATGGAGACAAATTCACCCTTCCTGTCTCTTTCTTCAGCAGAGTGGGTCCTGTAATCCTGGGAATAAATTTTCCTAGGGTTGAGAGTGGCTGCTGTGGGAATGGGATAGATCCACAATCCTTGCATGACCCTTGTGATGAAACCACCCACAACCTGATGGAACCCCTGGTATATATGGATATCATCCACATCCACCTTTTCTCTGATCAACGTATTCCTTTATGATAGATCCACAATCCTTGCATGATCCCTGTGCTGAATCCATCTATGTTTTCTTCAAAATATTCTTTTACGATTTCCACACACTGTTGGCCTTATCGTCTGAGAAATGTAACTGACTTGCAACAGATGCCGAACAAAAACAATTATGCCATTTACATAGTGCATAATCAACCAATGGAATCCACTGTTGTTGGTTGTCTCTAACATAGGTTGTCTTTAACAGACATTTGACTGCTTCCATTTTATTTCACCCATTTTTTAAAAAAATATTAATAAAATTTTAAGTTGATACAACAAGAAAAAAGGGAATAGGGAAAAACCATAGGAAATATAATTACCAAAAACACAATGTAAAGGCAATTTTACAAATATTGAGAGCATTCCTTGATCAGAATACATGTATAAATAAAAAAGTATACAGTATAATAGCTTATATTATAACAAATATATAACACAATATATATTTCTAGGGTTGCAGTGCTCATCTCCGTTTCAAAGCCGAAGAGCCAGCGCTGTCCGAAGACGTTTCCGTGGTCATGTGGCCGGCATGACTAAACTGGTAAAACCAGTGCCTAAAATCATGCTACCAGATTGATTTTTTTTAATATTACCTACGGTTTCTCATCACCAAGCTAACCTGAACAAATAAACTTGTGGGGGTACACCCTGGGGTTGTGACAACTTCATTGTCACTTAGAAAGGTGTTTGACAAAGGGAACTTTGACTCTTGAAAGATTATACTCTGAAAATCATGTTAGCCTCTAAGGTACTACTGGACTTGAATCAAACTATTGTACTCTAGATCAACATGGCTACCTCCTGGAACTGTTGTCACTTAGGTCACCTTTAGCTCATCTTCCTTTTTCTCAGAATCCTTTGCTTCTCCCCACTCTTTTCCTACTCTCAGCAAAAAGCCCTGGTTCCAGTATCAGGTTTCCCTCAGCCTCCCAACTGAGAAGTTACACCACTTGTTAACATTCTCTTATTAGGCTCCTGTCGCAAAAAGTCGGTGAGCATGCCATGACATCATAGCAGCTCAACCAATGGCTGCGTGGGGACAGACGTCGACAGGCAACAGCCGACCATCGGAATAGTATATAAACACACAATTATCTTATTCTGTCCTACCCAATCATCTGCACACGGAGCATATTAGCTGCTATGACTTACCTTTTCAAGTCTGTTAGGAAGTAAGGTAATGCCTCGAAAACACATACATCAGCACTTCTGAAAATGCAGTCAATTCCTGCTCAAACTGCTTACCTAATGATGTATTTGCTCCATATCGGGGGGGGGGGGGGTATCAGTCAGAAAATGCAAGTGGTGGAAAGGTTGGTTGCTAACCCGAAGAACCTTTTGTCTAAGAAAGTATTTATAGGGAACTCTTTAAATATTACATTTCAGAAAACAAGCTGTAGGAAGGACAAGGCTTGTTGCAATTTTTTTTTAATTCTAAGTTAATGTGCTTGAATTCTAAGCTGATGACCCTTCAGAGGACAAGCAGAGGGACAGATGGACAGTTTTGCTACTGGCCAAATTGGAAATGGTTAGGAGGCGATATGGAGAATGAAGCAGCATTATTCTTCGGCAGGTCCAATCTCCTGCCGAGCAGAATTCGTGTAATGCAATGCGGAAAGACAAAAGGTCAGAGAAACCATCCCTGCAGCTGGCCAAGAAAATCAAAAGCTGTTGCCTGTGGAGAGTTGTTCATTAACTGAGGCCAAGAAGGACCATATGCATTGAAAGGCTCTTGAGGAACATTTGTGATTCCTTGTGATGTTGATGGACGTTGCGTCGGCCAAATGCTGGAAGCGCTCCATGCAAAAAAATAATAATAATCCTTTGTGTGTGTGTGTTTTCCTC
Organism: Gekko japonicus; assembly: GCF_001447785.1. NCBI lineage: Eukaryota > Metazoa > Chordata > Lepidosauria > Squamata > Gekkonidae > Gekko > Gekko japonicus. Next base: position 78,751 of record NW_015162536.1, on the reverse strand, counting down.
CAAATGGCCTTAGGAATGTACAAAATGCTGGGACATCAGGAAGCTGAAAAACAGTAGGGTGTCAAGCTTCAAGGATGAAACAGTGCTAATATGTCTTGGGTGTATGTGTGCATGATGTTTTTGAATGAAAGCCATCACTTTACAAGAAGGGATTTTCAAGTAACATCTGGCAGTGCTATAATAGGTGGTCCTCCTATGTTATTTTCTTAGTTACTGGTTGCTCATTTGGCCCTGTCAGTATAACATCTATAGAGGCTTAATCCCTTCTTCACTAAATACCATTTCATGTCGGAGGGCAAACAAAGTCAAATATTAACTCGTGTTGCATGCTGGTAGAACCTCTGCAGAAGCCGAAAATCCCATGCACAATGTCTACTGACAGCAAGGATCTCTATCAGTGGGTTAGGTCTTCTCCAACTTTTCCCCATCTCTGCAGACCAACGTGCCCCTAGAAAAGCTACTTCTGGAAGACAGCAGATCCCAGGAATAGGGTTGCCAGCTCCGGGTTGGGAAATACCTGGAGATTTGAGGGTAGAACATCGGAAGCTGGGCTTTAGAGAGAGGAGTGGCCTCAGTAAGGTATAATGTTATACATTCCACCTTCCAAAGCAGGGAGTATAATTCTCTGGGGGGAAGTGGAATGAAAGTTTTAAATAAATAAATAATTACTAAACCAGCTATCTCTGTAGTCTGGAGATCGCTTGTAATTCCGGGAGACCTCAAGCCCCCACCCGTAAGAATAGAATTAATCCCAAAAGGAATATTCTTCATTCCCTCCCAGTATGCTGACTCTACTGTTCAGGCATGGATTCCCCCCCCCTTTCCTAATTTAGAAGAACAGCTGAATTCTCTTTTCTTCTAAAACTCTTGTTGGGTTTCACTTCCTAAGGAAACGGTAATATAACAACCTCAGTACAGTGTCATCTTATTAGAACTCTGAATAATTCATTCCATCCATCAGGACCATTAAGTTAAGAGGAGGTAGAGAATCGGATTCTGGCCATTCATATTTTGCTGATTTTGCTGGTGATTAATGCCATTGTATTATCTGTAAGCTCAGCAAGAAAGTAGATATCTTGCTGTAAATCATAGATACATTAATATTCAACTATTCAGAAATGCACCGCGGGAGCATGCACATATAGACTCATAGAACCTGAACACTGTATGTGGCCTGGTTAGTCTATATCAGAAGAACTGGAAGATGAACAACTTCCCCCCCTTTTGACTAGTACAAAAATAAGCACATTTTGAAGAAGTGCATGTTCAAACACCAGCCTTACCAAAAGAATCTAACACAAAGCGATAAGACTCAGCAAAAGCTCCATACCCATGGAAATGATTGTGGGGGGGGGGGGAAAACATAATTCATGTTAATAGTCTGGAGAATGAGCGGTGCTATTTTAAACGCATTCCTTGAATAGAACATCCGTACATGTGAAGAGCTAAATATAACCGTCAAAGAGATATTCATTTATCAAGCAATGGTGATTCTCAGTGATAAGGATCCTACTCAGGAGCTGTTTTATAGGACATCTAACCTGATCCAAATACCTGTGGCACCATCTGGCTCCTGCCTCATGCCTAATGAGAGGATCCACATAGAAATTAGGTTGAGACTTCCTCTTTATATTGTGTGGGGAGATGGCATGGTGTAGCCCAGTCTCATCCGATCTCGGAAGCTAAGTTTAAATAAACAAGGAAGCATTAAAAAAAAAAAAGATCTCGGAAGCTAAGCAGGATCGGTACTTGGATGGGAGACCACCAAGGATGACTCTGCAGAGGAAGGCAATGGCAAACCACCTCTGCTTCTCACTTCCCTTGTAAACCCCTTGCTAGGGTCTCCATAAGTCACTTGCGTCCTGACGGCACACTCGTACGTACCTGCCTTGTGGACTGTGCTCCACAGATGTCATAACCACTGGATAGCCTTTGGGTTTGTGACAGGATTTGAAAGCTGCCTGCTTGGACTTGATTAATTGCATTTCCTCCTGGTAGGAAACGCACGCATGTCATCCTGCAAGGCACTCATAGCGCTCTTATGGACATGGTTCATGTGATAAAAACAGGACTGTGCAAGTAGTGTGCAAAAGGGACTGGTAGAGGCGGGGAGGAAGCAACTTACCCTCCCTCTTCTCCTGCCTCCTCCTGGCTGAATGAGGGCTGGAAGCGGGGCGGCCGGAAGCACCTCACCCTGGGGAACTGCGTTCCCCCACGTTCCCCCCCCCAAATGACCTCTGGCCATGAGACAATAGAGGAATATCAATGACAATGACTCTGGCTGCATGAGCCATCATCCCTCCAGGTGTAACTCCCCTGCCCAGAGTTACTAGATCTCAACATTGTCCACTCCCTTAGACCCTTCCCCCTGAACCCAGCTCCAACCAGGATGCTTTTGGGAACAGGAGGTGTGCCAGGGGATGTGGCCAGCCTAGCCCACCCCCCAAGCCCCCTCATAAAAGAGGGCAACCCGCCATGCTCTCTCTCTTGACCTATACACCCACCCTACCTCCACAATTCTTGGTTAGCACTGCCAGAGTCTCCACGTGTTTCTGCTGTTCAGGACATGACCCTATTACCCCATAGCCTCCCTTATTTTTCCTAAGGATCGCTTCATCCCGCCGAGGACAGGTGAAGTATTACCCCTCAACGAATTATCCTGCTAATGCGAATGTGCTATCCTCTTCTCTCTAATATTCTCTAGATCTGTGAAATTGTGAGTGTGTTTGAATTGTTGTGTGCTTGTGAAATATCTTCAGTAAACGAAACCATTTTATACTGAAGTCAGTCTCTGAGTCTATTTCTGATGCGTCTGGGAGAAGCGGGACCCCTGTATACATAGGTGCTTGCTCCCTAATTTGCCTATTGCCTCGCGTGACCTCATAATTCCCCATAATTATTAATAATTCGAGGCAATTTGGCTAACACCCGAGGGCTTTGTTTTAAACTCTCACGCCCCTTTCTCTTTCCTTATGCTGAAGTCATCCCGTTAACATTAACACTCCACGTTATTTTCATAGCAATGACACTCACAAATCCCGTACCAATAAATGTGTAAATGGTGATCAACTGCCATCAGTACTGTTGAAAATGAAGTGAAGACCAATGACAATGACTTAAGCAAGAAAAAGATCCAAATCAGCTTACCCCAACAGCTTCTATTGTTCCATGAAAGCTGTGGGCATTGCTGTGCACCAGTGTTCCCTCTAAGGTGAGTTAGTGTGAGCTAGCTCACAGTTCTTTTTGCCTCCAGCTCACACATTTTTGTCTTAGCTCAGGAAGGAGGGCTCCAGAGCAAACTAACTGATGCAGTAGCCAAATTGCTTGCTCACAACTTTAATACCGGTAGTTCAGAAAGTGAATTTTTTGCTCATAGGACTCCACAGCTTAGAGGGAGCATTGCTGTGCACCCGGGCAATATGCCAATGTGTATGGTTGAGGGCCAGTGGGAGAAATAGGGGGGAAAGGGCTAAACTGAGCCCTTGTCAGAATTCCCCCTAACATAATAATGCAAAGGGTCCACTACGCCTATGCAGCACCCTCAAAACATGGTCGTGTACCAACATTACAGGGACATTGATCAAAACACTGTGATACCAATGACTTGTGTGATGAGGCCAGGTGTGAGGCAAAGGACCTTGATTTTCCCCAAGGGTTAATGTGAATGTTAGAAGGGCTGTTCCAGCTTGCGGGTGTCCAGAATTGGGCCTCCCTGCCTACATCATTCTTATCTCTTTCAAGTTCATATTCAGGAATGTGGTAATTGGCTTATTATGGGAACCGGTTTTGTAACTAGATCTGAGGGGGCAGAAACAGAAGCAAATGTCGTTATCTTCTGGAGGGTTCCATCAAGCAAGCTCCCTGATTCGGTTTGGGGGACCCTCTGATGTCAGAAAGCCAAAGACTACAATCGAGCCATAGACAAGAGGGAAGCCATGCTAACTTTACGATTTGGCTCTGACTATCATGCATGGGAGGGCTGCATTCACACACACCTCTGGTGTAAGCCCGCAAGCCTGCGATGGAGTTTTTATGGACTGTGTTATACTGTACCTGATGAAGTGTGCCACTACTGTACCTGATGAAGTGTGCCAACAACGAACTGTGCCTGAAGCCGACATGCTGAGAGTGCCCGGTGAGGATACATACCAAAGACTGTGTTCCTGCAATGGTTGTTATTCCTAAGGAGTTCCCGTGTCTAGCAGACGCCATTTCAGACCAAGCACATGGTCACAGAAAGCACAAGACTCCATTTCAAACCAGCCGCATGGTCACCTACCTCCAGGGCCCCCCTCCCCCTCGCACCAACGAAGCTGCACGTACCCATAACGACCTACTATTCAGTCTGGCCGCATGGACATGAGTCATCCATCTGCATACTAATACCCCTAGCCCAGGTGTCTTGATTGAGTTAGCAACTAGATCTCAAATTGCCCGCCAGCCCCTTGGCCCACCCAGAAAAATACAGTAGCCAATCACTGACCTCTTGGCTATGACAGAACACAGCGTCACAGGGGAGGTCCCCTGGACCCAGCTCCTCTTCTAGACCCCTTTGATATAATCAAAAACGCACCCACAGCTCGCTCTCTTACGTTCCTGCTCTTGAGCTCTCTACCCTGGAACCCTCCATGGCTCTGTAACGACTCCCTCTACAAAGCCTGCTTTACCTCTTAAGCCCAGCTTGCTATCCCATATCCTACCCATCCCTCTTTACGTTCTAGTATTGCGCAGCTAGAACTTCTTGGCACGTGGTCTTAGCTGGTCTGAGTCCATTCGCTATTCTTTTCCAATTTTCTCCCCATCCTTACCCCTTCGCTTGAAGTTTGGAGCCACGCAGTTGCAGCTAGGTAATTATACCCCAGAGCATCAACCACCATAACTGTGTTGTAATATTCTACCTTTATTTTCTTAGTTCTTGTGTGCTGTGATTGCTGTATGTTATTGTGTGAAGCGTACCAGTAAACTATAATTATTACTAAGGAAGTCTGCCTCAGTCTTTCATTGGGAACCTCGGAAACAGTGCCATCCTCCGTAAAAATAGACGGAAGAATCCTGATAAATAACTGTACCGGTTGTTTCCTTTAAGGAGCAATTCGGCCAACACTGGCGGGGTGGAGCAGAGGCCACTGAATGGGGAGTCGCCACAGGTAGGCTTGCCAGACCCTCCGGTTTGGCGGGGGTTGCCCACTTTGGAGGGGCTCCTTCCTGCCCACCTGCCAGCAGGTGGGCAGGGGGAAGTCCGACCCACAAGGGCAACCACCCAGCCTCCCCCCACCTCTCCCCAGCAGGGTTTTAAAAAGACCATTTAGACACTGCTGGGGAGGGGCAGGGGTTGCGTGCTTGTACTCTGAGCCCCGAATTCGGGGCTCGGCATGCAGGCACATCTGTGGCTCCCCCCCACCTCTCCCCAGCAGGATTTAAAAGTACTGTTAGATGCTGCTGGGGAGAGGCGGGGGCCACGCACTTGTACTCTGATCTCCGAATGTGGGGCTCGGCATGCAGACATGTGTGGCTTCCCCCACCACTGAGCAAGTTTGGTGTAGTGGTTAAGTGCGCGGACTCTAATCTGGGAGAACCGGGTTTGATCCCCCACTCCTCCACTTGCACCTGCTGATGTGACCTTGGGTCAGTCACAAGCTCTGGCACAGCTGTCCTTGAAAAAGAGCAGTTTGTGTCAGAGTTCTCTCAGCCCCACCCACCTCACAGGGTGTCTGTTGGGGGGAGCAGCAGCGTTTAAAAGGACCCTTAGACACTGCTGGGGAGAGGCGGGAGCCTCCACTCCCCAACGTGGTAATGTCATTTCTGAGTGATGTCATCACACTGGGGACTCCCCACCCCCACTGGGGACATTGAGGGATCTGGCAACCCTAGCCTCAGGCCTGCCCAGAGAAGGCACCAGGCCTCCCATGCTCCCTGCCTCTGATGGTGGAACCCTTTGTGATTTGTCTCAGGGGCATGCCTCCCCCCCCCCTCCAGCCGTGGGTGCTGCCCTCCCCTCCCCTCCCCCCTCCCACTGCCATGCTTTTGTTCCCCCACCCACGGCCTCATAGAGCATACTGAAAGCACAAGTCCTTACAAGAGGCCTTTTTAAAATCTTTTAAATCTTTAATTTGGTGATGTCAGAAGTGACATCATGCCCCACCAGTTCCCACAGTGCCGCCTCCCCCCCAAAAAAAACCTTTCTGGCTATGGGGCTGTGACTCTGCCAATCCCCATCGTGATGGACTGCAATGTAGACAACACATGAGCCTCTAGCTTGGACTCTGATACGCTCAAAAGAGTGCCTTCAAACACCAGGTGTTGAAGCGTCGGATTAAAAAGTTAGCTTTTCTTCTTTTCTTGCTGCAGGATTGTAGAGACTGTGTTGCCTAGTGATATCTTATTTCTTGAAGTATTTAAGAAACCTTCATATATTTCACCAAGGCCTGGTTTCTTGTATGCAGATAACCTTGAGGACCCACAAGTCTGAACACTGCCTGCTTGCCCAGGGGGTAGCGGCCAGGGTTCCCTCTAAGCTGAGTTAGTGTGAGCTAGCTCACAGTTTTTTAGCATCCGGCTCACACATTTTTGTCTCAGCTCAGAAAGGATGGCTCCAGAGCAAACTAATTTATGCAGTAGCCAAATCACTCGCTCACAACTTTAATGCCAGTAGCTCACAAAGTAGAATTTTTGCTCACAAGACTCCACAGCTTAGAGGGAACATTGGTAGCGGCCCAGAGGGACCCAGGCTTGGGTCTTTGACACCAGGGCACTTGCAGTTGGATTCTGTCTCTGTGTTTAGCACACAGTCTCACTTTTCATTTCAGATCTGCATCTCAGAAATACAACCAACCCATGTATCTTGTCGAATGTGTACACTGAGTAATAAGGTCCTCAAAACAGGAACCTGCCTCTGTTTTATGTCCTTTTTTTGCGTTCAATTATTTTATTAGTAAAAGAATCAGAGTAAGAATGAATGCTGAACAATATAACATTATATGAAATAAGAGTGTTAGTGATGGCATAGTATAGTACAGTGCAAAGGCAAAAGGCACAATTTTAACTACACGCAATCAATCAATAAAACTTCAACACACTAGAGAGTGAGAGTGTGAGTGAACATATTCAACAGCCACTACAATCACCCATGAACAGAGCATCTGATCCATTCACCTGTTCCCTGTTTAATGAGAAATCAGCTCTCCATTCACCAGTGTCACACAAACTAAGAGGCAAACCATCAGATGTTGGAACATCCCTAGCATTGTGGACTTTTATCATCTCATCGCCGTCATCATTATATTCTACTGGATTGTGCTTGTGATAAAGGGGTGGAAAGTGCCATCAAGTTGCAATCAAATTATGGTGATCCCATAAGGTTTTCAAGCCAAACAATGACCAGAGATGGTTTGCCATTGCCCGCCTTTGTGTAGCAACCCTGGACTTCCTTGGTGGTCTCCCATCCAAGAACTAACCAGGGCCAATCCTGCTTAGTTTCCAGACTGGACAAAACTGGGCTATCCTGGGCCAGCTAGGCCAGGAAATGATAACTAGTAGGATCAACTAATGATAGAAAAGGAATTTCTCTGATGTTCACTGGCACAGTGTAGGATCTAAAGAAGTGTGTGTTATTATTTTATTTCTTTCTGGGGGGGAAATTAGCGCTGAATGCTTCACTGATTTATTTTAGTGGATCTCTGTTAAAGAGAAGAACAAAAAAAAAAGATTTTCCTAAAGAGGAAGCATAGCCATAGACTTCATAAAAGCACCAGCAATGTCCTCATATTCTTGACTGTCAAGAAACATCCATGTGAACATTCCAGGAAACCCTTTCCTCACTCTACATATGTGGTATTTTCCTTCAGTTAGGTCAACCCATAGCCCTGTCTGATGGACTATGTACTGTCATATGTCAGCATGTTCACTGAAAGATCCCTTGTTGACTGGGATCACTTTATGAAAGTCCTCATTGGGGACCTTTCTCAATTTTTTTATTTTTTATTTTTTTATTTTTTATTTACATTAGACTTGATATCCCGCTCTTGTCCCATGGCTAGGGTCTCAGAGCGGCTTACAGGGTTTCTGGTGCTAATCACCTGTGTTCCTAGCTAGGGCCACAATGTATGAAGGGGGAGTGGGAACACCTCCCGGCACCCCCTCTGTGGTGGCTATTGATGTTTCTCCGTTGGCTCGGCATGGTCGGGTCTCCTGGTCCAGCGGGTTGTTCTTTCTCTGGTGTTCTCTGGCGTCTCCAGCGTTCAGTGGTGGCGATCTCCTCTTTAGGCGCGCAGCTCCGCCTACTTTCCGGCCCGGCCACGTCCTTTCCAGCTCCGCTGAGCCGGAACTCGGCATCTGCGCACGCCCCTTTCTTCTCTCTTCACGGCAGCCCTCGGTGTACTCCTTTTCCACCGCCAGGGATCGCTCAAACGCGCACCTTGCCTTGCTCGCCGCCGCCTTGCTCGCCACACCGCCAATGCTGTCCACGCCAGGATCGCCGCCGCCATCGTTGCCGCCACTGTCGTCGTTTCCGCTATCTCCGCCATCTTCAGCCGACCACACAGGGTGCCCCCCACCCCTCTAAGGGTGGGTACCCATTTACCTACTTGCAATTAGGTTGCTTTCGAGACCGCTGGGTAGGCAGGAGCTGGGATGAAGGTCGAGAGCTCACCTCGACCGCGGTGGTACTCGAACAGCCATAGTGGCTGCTTGGGTGATGTTACAGTGCAGGCGTTTTAACTGCCTGCACCACCACTCCCTTGAACTAGAATTAGAAAGGGTGTATTTTTTTTCCACCAGGGACAATTATCCTCCAGCATTATTTTTAGCCCAGAAATTAAAACTGATGAAACATTTGATACAGCTCTAGGTTTCTACATCACAGATGTACCCAAATACTTCCTGTTTTACCAATTTACTGTTAGGAATGGTATTCTTGTGTTGTGTTTTCAGGGTTGCCTCATTGTCCAAGTAACTCAAATGGTTGCTTAGGATCCCACAAATAGAAGATTGTGTTTTTTGGGAAGGGAGGTGTAGGTGTGGATTGCACCCATCATAGCTCTCCACGTCTGCCCAAGTCCAAAAGAAGCATCAGAGGTGCTGTTAGCACCACTGGGACTCAGAGTGCTCCCACAATAGGCAGCACACCTCCAGGAGACTGAAAAACACCTTCAGCTTGTCCTGACAGTTCCCGTATTTTAGGGTCGGAGTATCTATCACTGAAGGTGTTTTTTCCCCACTGCATATGACCTATCAAATATTTATTATGGGCTCAGCCACTAACCACACAAAATTGCATTTACTGAGAAAATATATGATTCCATTTGCTTGCAGAGGGAAGGGATTTCGTACTCTATTTTGGGGGTTTCAGTTCTGGAGGAAGATAATTCAGTTATGCGTGACATGTGAAACAGACACATTTGCTGAGTAAAATGGATTCTGCCCAGGCAAGTGGGTGATGCATCTGTGGGCCCCACAACCAATGTTCCCTCTAAGCTGTGGAGTCTTGTGAGCAAAAATTCTACTTTGTGAGCTACTGGCATTAGAGTTGTGAGCCAGCCATTTGGCTACTGCATAAATTAGTGTGCTCTGGAGCCATCCTTCCTGAGCGAAGGCAAAAATGTATGAGCTGGAGGCTAAAAAACTGTGAGCTAGCTCACACTAATTCAGCTGTCCACAACAGTGTTGAGTGCATGAGCACATGAAGCTGTCTTACACTGAATCAAACCATTGGTCTATCGAAGTGAGTACTATCTACTCAGACTGGCAGCAGCTCTCCAGGGCTTCAGACTGAAGTCTTTCACATCACCTACAGACTGATCCTTACTGGAAATGCTGGGGATTGGATTCAGAACCTTCTGCATGCCAAGCAGATGCTCTTCCACTGAGCCATAGCCCCTCACATGGCCCAGTCTCTGCTACCAAACAATAATCGTTGCTTGGGGGGAGGCAACAGTGGGAGGGCTTCTAGTGTCCTGGCCCCACTGCTGGACCTCCTGATGGCACCTGGTATTTTTGGCCACCGTGTGACAGAGTGTTGGACTAGATGGGCCATTGGCCTGATCCAACATTGGCTTCTCTTATGTTCTTATATGGAGCAGAGGTCCATCAGTGGCTATTAGCCACAAGGTATAGACAGGAACTCTCGGTCTGGGGCAAGGGATGCTCTGTATTCTTGGTGCTTGGGGGGGCAACAGTGGGAAGGCTTCCAGTGTCCTGGCCCCACTGCTGGACCTCCTGATGGCACCTGGTATTTTTGGCCCCTGTGTGACAGAGTGTTGGACTAAATGGGCCATTGGCCGGACCCAACATTGGCTTCTCTTGCGTTCTTAATCCTAGCGATAATCCTAATAATCTCTTTTAAGTACCTGAAGAACTTTGAAAGATTCTGTCGCTCATATGATAGGGCAAAGACAGCCGAAACACTTTGAGAACTCACCCAAAAAACCCCTGCTCTTGACAGCAGCAAGTATCCTCCAAGATCCAGTGGGAAATGTTCCTGATGAGTTGAGAGGTGTGCCTTAATTCTAATGGGAATGTTTCCAAAAGCCTTGAAAATAATTCTGTTTTTACTTCTCCGGGTTTGTGGTGAATTCTTTGTGATGATCGTCATAAAGATGCATATGTATTTTTTTAAAAAACAATGTGGTGTACTGTGCTATGATGTTTCTGTGGTGCCATTCTCCCACGTATATATTCCCCAGCACTCCTTCCTTCCTCCTCCCCTCCCCAGAGCAGCCATTAATATCAAACGGAGAAGAGTTCTGAAGCTTGATTGTGCTCTGTGAAGATCTCCGTAGGATGTTTCTGACACAAAGTAGTTCTTTCTGAGGTTCTGAGGAAATCAAAAGGAATGTATTTACACAGACTAATCAGAAAAGCTTCACTGTGATACATCAACCCAAGGAAGTAGTTGGGGCAACAAAAATAAAAAAAGATTATAGTGGAGAACAGAAGTGCTAGAGTTGCCAGTAAAATTACTGCTAAAACTAAACGTTGAAGTGAAATCTATGGGTTCTTCTTTAATCAAAAGAAACATAGAACGCTGAAGAGAAGTTAAACGATTAGTGGGATTTCTCCAGGGGGTTCTGCATGACCCTAGGTTGCCACCATATTGAATCTAACACCAAACCCAAAGAAAATGTGTGGTTTCTTCTCAAAAGAAACATCTGGAGGGGGGGAATCAAAAGACTGACTAGTGATGTTTCTTGGTAGGGTTCCCTACAACCTTAATCCAAACTATGACTTGGATCTAGGATTGCCAGCTCTGAGTTGGGAAATACCTGAAGATTTTGAGAGTGGAATCTGGGGAGGGTGGGGTCGGGAAGCGGATGGACCTCAGCAAGGAATCATGCCATATAGCGTATTCTCCAAAGCAGCCATTTTATCCAGGGGAACAGATCATGGTTGTTTGGAGATCAATTGTAATAGTGGGAGGTCTCCAGGTGCCACTTGGAGGTTGACAACCCAGCTTGGATCTAACTGAGCATTTCCATTACAATTTTCTCACCTCCACCTTCCGGGGGGGGGGGGGCACAGCATTTTGGAAGGCATTTGCGGCGGCCGCACGAGATAGGTAGAGAAGAAGTTAAGCTCTGTTGGATACAAGCCAACATCTGCCGATGACATTGAATGGAAGTGTCCACAGGTTTTCATCCTGTGTTTCAGGTTAAATATATCAGCAGCCAACAAACACTGTTAGATGCACATGGAAATTGGAAGATCAGGAAAACCTAAATGACAAAACTCACAAATAAAATCAAATTAGCTCAGATCCCATTAGTACAACATGCTGTGAGTGTATTCTCCCATTCAATCTTCTCCCTGACCTCTGACCTCCAGACTCTTCCAGTCTCATCTGATTAGGCTAGTTTTCCTGCTAGGTAGTTTTCCACAGTGATGTTTAACTGAGTTGCTCCTTTAGGCAATAGCCTAATATCTAGCAGGTAGGCTGTCCTTAAACAGCAGGCTCCTCATGTTGGCTCAGGGTGACTCCTTTCCACTTGTCACAATGGATTGTGGCACCTTTGTAAGAGTGGCAAAAGTTCCAAGGGAACTCTAAGACATGTTCCTCTGAAAGGTAGCAATGTTTGCATCTGTGGGTGCGAGGCTTATCAAAACTCTTTTTTGCTTCTTTCATAATTCCTTTGATATTCAACTCAAACTGGAACATCCAAATTCAGCTTAAAATTTTGCTTTAGGCAAAACTTAATCACAATTGTAAGAATGAACATGGCCTCTGAGAAATATGGTTAGTTAAAGGCCTTCCTTCCTTCCTTCCTTCCTTCCTTCCTTCCTTCCTTTCTCTGGGATCTCTCAAATATGTTACTCCAGATTAGAACCCTGGAATTTGCCTCAGAATTCCATTTTTGATGAACATCAACAGCAATTATGCAGGAGCAAACCTTCAGATTTTAATGGTTCAGATTTCATTGTCTGAGGAATATTTCCCAGGAGGGAAGCTCTAATGTACTTCTATTGAAATCTCTTAGATATTCCAAACCAGC
>NW_015162536.1:60875-65453 GCF_001447785.1 Gekko japonicus | reverse complement strand
AGGGAAAGATATTACATCCAATGTCCATCCAATCCCTGTAGACCTGTGAATGAGGTCCATATAGCTCCCAGGGGCCTATCTACAAAACTTGTGGTATTCATAGGGCTACTCATTGCTTGCTGCCACTTCAAGTGAGAGCTGGAGAAAACAAAAGTCAAAGGCAGCCTCATGTACTTACCAGAAGTTCTTACAGGAAGTGACAAAAGGTAGCTCTAGGAATTGTCAGAAACTCTATGATATTACCATACCGTTTCTGGCTATTCCTAGAGCTACCCTTTGTCACTCCTGGCAAGAACTTTCAGTAAGTGCATGAGGCTGGATTTGTTTTGGGTTTTTTTAAAATTATCGCACAGTGCTACACACCCCAAACCATCCCACCATTTTTCAGCCAAATGGGGACATTCAGGATTTTAGGCAGTTCCTTTGCTGTCTGTCTTCTATAAGAAATATACAGCCATTCGTTTGAAGGAGGCATTTCATACAGAGAGAAGAATTTTCAAGGGAGTTGTATAGCTGTGTTGGACTTGTCACCTTTCAATAGCATTAATTATTACTTGCGGGTCAGGTATTTTTTTGTAAACATCTCGAGCCACTGAAGGCAATGTTTGAAAATTTCAAATACATCAATAAATAGCAGGCATTCCATGATACCCTTTGGCACTTGGGGGTTAGTAGTGCATGAAATGTTACGAACCATTGAGGTGGACGGTACACACTCACAGCTTCATTCAGTGGCTGTCTACTGCCCAGGAGATTACCAATCTGAATGGCTGACCTATACTATTTGGAAAATTACGCTACTAGGGTTTTCCCCCCAAGAGCTTTTGCAAAGGGGTGGCGATCAAGCTAAGCTAGTGGTCAGGCAGAGGATTAAAGACATTGAACGCCAACTGGACGTACAGGTGACCCCTGCCTTTTTAGCGCCATACAGTAGTAAATATATTGTTGCTCAAGCTCCATACTTATCTGTTTTTGGAGTCAAATAAACTTAGGAGGGTGTATACTCTGGCTAGATGCTCTGCCTTACCTTCTGCAGTTCTTGAGGGCAAATTCAAGAAAACTCCCCGAAACGAGAGGCTATGTATGTGTGCGTCTGGGGAGATCGAATCCCAGGAACATGTGTTCCTGAGATGCCCATTATATAACGAAGCTCGCACAAAACTTATTGGCCCTCTCTTGGTTGGCTCCTCAGATCAGGATAAGATAGAGAAATTGCTTTCAAATTCTGACCATGTAGCACTACATCAGATAGCGAAATTTTGTTTTTGAGTTGTAAAAGCTCCTCAGCGTCCAGGCAGCCACTTGGGTTAGGATTGTTTGTTTTTAATCTAATCGATCTTTTTATTCTTGTTATTTTATCTTTTTTAAGACGAAATTCTGTCCATTATTACACTGTATTTTTGGTTTTAGAGTTTAAAATGCTTGTACAATTTTATTTCTATTTAACCTTGTTTTAAAATAATAGATTCACCATCTGGATACTTTTGACATTGTGATCTATTTATATGATAAATATTTGCAGGTATGGTTTTATATTGCTGGCTATGCGCTGTAATAATAAATTCATTCATTCATACTGCCCAGGAGAGAGGGGCAGTAATGCCAGTGGTGCTGCCTTACAGTTTCCTCTCATGAGAAGATTACATGCTTTCCCAAGACCTAGGCTTTCTTTAAATCCCACATTTCCAATGCAGACTCCAAACAGTAGCACCCACTGTGTAGCTGCCCAGAAGACCCTCGATGGCCGCATCCCAGCTTGTGTGTGTCTTAATGGTGAAGGTAGCCATTTAAGTCTGGCATCCCTTCACCCCTCCCATGCTGAACATCTCTTTGGGCCTTAATTGCATTGTCAGAAAGAGAATCAAATAACATTAATTAAATCAGGCACTTTCTCTCACTCGGCTCTTCAGGTTGGAGAGAGCAGGCTCTGCGGGCAGAGACACCTGCAGTAGCAGATAGATTGATTTGTCAGGATGTCAATGTAGCAAAACAAACAGAACAGACTTCGGAGGGAGGGTTAGCAGGGAGTCAGGGAAGGGGAGAAGCCCATGAAATATTCAGGAACGAATCCCAAACAGATGCCATTATTTATGCAAGGGTTCAGTCTTTAAAAAAAAAAATCCCCCTAGTTCAAACAGGATTTCCTTTGAACCAGTTCATCACATAAAATATACCAGAGGATCTAAAGAAAGACTAGCTTGTTTAACTGACATCAAATTGGCAATGAGACAGATGAGGTATTTCTGTCAAAATAGGTTCTAATAAGAAGGATTCTGTATACAGTTACTGAGCTAGGAAATATCAGGCATACATACAATAACAGTTTGCATTTTTCTGTCTTTTTGCTATAGTCAAGCTAGATTTGAGTCCAGGAGCACCGTAGAGCAACAAGTAGAGCACCGTAGAGCACCGTAGAGCACCGTAGAGCACCATAGAGCACCATAGAGCACCGTAGAGCAACAAGAGTTTCAGGGTTTAAGCTTTCAGGAGCCAAAGCTCCCTTTGTCAGATAAGCTAATAATGTCATTTGAGACCTATTTCTCTACATTGCATTTATCTGACCTAGGGCTGCCATCTGATCTAGGCGAAATGCCTAGAAATTTGGTCACAGTTCCTGGGGAGGGACTTCAGTTTCTTTTAGAATCTCTGGCACAGAGCCCACTTTCTGAAGTCGCCATTATCTCCAGAGAATAATCAGTAGTGTGGATACCAGGAGAAAGCCAGACATCACCTGAAGATTGGTAAACCTAATCCAATCCCAGGTGGGAGGAAGTTCCTTCAGAGCCAGCTTGGTGTAGTGGTTAAGTGCATGGACTCTAATCTGGGGAAACTGGGTTTGATTCCCCACTCCTCCACTTGCAGCTGCTGGATGACCTTGGGCAAGCCATAGTTCTATCAGAGTTGTCCTTGAAAGGACAGTTCTTGAAAGAGCTCTCTCAGCCCCACCTACCTCACAGGGTGTCTGTTGTGGGGAGGGGAAGGGAAAGGAGTTTGTTAGCTGCTCTGAGACTCTGAGTGAAGGGTGAGGTTTAAATCCAATCTCCTCCTCCTCTTCTTCTCCTCTTTCTCCTTCTCCTCCTCCTCCTCCTCCATGCTGATCTATAACTTACAACCTGGAAGTTTCAGTGGGTAGCTCTAGGAACTGAAAGAAACTCTATGGTTTTACAATAGTATTTCCAGCAATTCCTAGAGCTACCCATTGCCACTTCCAAATTGTAGTCAGAAATGACACAGTGATTTCAGCAAAGTCAGTGACATCACATACCTCTCTGCGTCCCCCTCCCCCCTTGGTTACCCGGCTCAGCCTGCAACCCTACCATTTTCCCATGAACATCATACCCCTGTTAAAGGTCTTCCCTTTACTTATATGCCAGTTAATATAAGAAAGCCCATTTGGAATGGAAGCCATGTCCTAGGGTTTTCCTCTTTGTACTGCTGACAAGGAGGAATATGCTATTCATCTCCCACCCACCCACCCACACTCCTTAACAGGATTTGCATTAAAAATAATGGAAGAGACTGTAGCAAAAACCCAAGTAATGTACGGCAACTTTTGTGGGCCTTAAGATTTACTGCCCAATTATAAACTTGCAAAAGTTTATTATAGGGGAATATTTAGCACATAGCCAATCCAAAGCCCCGATAAGAGTCTCACCTTTAGACATAAGACAGGTTACCTGTCATGAGGAAACAGCTGTAAATTATTGTGGATAAAGAGCTACTGTGAAGCGTGAAATCAAATGCCTTCTGCAGCAATTCTGGGCATTTTCTTCTTAATGGCCTCTGCCTTGCAGAGGACGTCCTGCAGGCAGATAGACCGAGGGTCAAATTTCTCCTCCATAAAATGATAAATCAGAAATTTGTTTTATTCAAGAGGGGAAACATATTTTGTGCTAGAACACATCTTTATCACCCCAGTAAGCCATCAGTCCCTGCTTTACACTAATTTGTGGCCTAGACATGAAGCAAATTTTATGTGGCCTTTGGAAATCTGGCCAATATTGCTTCAATGTGTATTAATAACTTCCAATAGCACGGTCCCTGAACCAGACAATCCATTTATTTTATTTTCATACAAGGAATTTGGTGTCTTTCATCTTAAGATTCCATTCTTGTTCTGTAGGATAAGGAGATCTTGAGGTTTTAAAAGGAATCGCCTATGGTAGTGCTACCACATTTGACCCTCAGAGATGGAAAAATAACTCAAAATTTAACTTTCATGGAAGGCTTGAGTGGGGCGGGGGAAGAAGCCAGACAGCTGCGGATTTAGATGGAAGACATAGAAACAATTACAAAACCTACACACATACAAAATTAGCCCCTTGGGCATGCGGGTGCGCGCCGGCAGCACATCGCCAGAAGTGACGGGCGACGGGCTGACGTTGGGGGCGTGGCTGAGCTAGTCGGAGGGGAAAACCATATGGTTTTCCCCTCCGACGAGCTCAGCCACGCCCCCAACGTCAGCCCGTCGCCCGTCACTTCTGGCGATGTGCTGCCGGCGCGCACCCGCATGCCCAAGGGGCTAATTTTGTATGTGTGTAGGTTTTGTAATTGTTTCTATGTCTTCCATCTAAATCC
>NW_015162536.1:58515-60862 GCF_001447785.1 Gekko japonicus | reverse complement strand
AAAGGGCACAATGATCCATGGGATCTGGATGACAATGATGTGTGATCTGGAAGCCATTCATAGCCATAGCACAATCTGGTTAGTTGTGCTATGGCTATGAATGGCTTCCTGATCACACATCATTGTCATCCAGATCCCATGGATCATTGTGCCCTTTATTTATTTCCCTTTGAAGAACCATCTCCTGCAAAGGACCATCTCCTTCCAAATGTCCCTTTGCTCCACGTGTCCCCTTGTGCCAGGCAGTGAGGCTCTTTTTGTAGCAGGAACTCTTTTGCATATTAGGCGACATACCCCTAGTGTAGCCAATCCTCCAAGAGCTTAGAGTAGCCCCTGTAAGAAGAGCTCTGTAAGCTCTTGGAGGATTGGCTACATTAGGGGTGTGTCACCTAATATGCAAAGGAGTTCCGGCTACAAAAAGAGCCCTACCAGGCACGGTCATCAGAAAGCCATCTTTTCGCTATCCCACCACTCAGGGGGGCCCATCTGGTATTGACTAGCACCTGGGCCTTTCCCATTGTGGCCCCCACTCTCTGGAATAGGCCCCCTGAAGAGGTGAAGATCTTGGAGATCTTCAGGCAGTTGCAAAAACAATAAGATACCATTTTATGCAGCCCAACAGTGCCGTGGTAGGGACAGTTGTCTGACGACACCTTAGCAGGGCCATCCTAAGTAGAGTTAGACCCTTCTCAGCCCATTTAAGTTAATTGGCTTAGGAGGGCGTAACTCTGCTTAGGATGGCTCTGTAGATGTGTGAATTTCCCCCGGAAGTGTCTCAGCAAAGGATAAAATCATGCCTATCTCTGACAAAGGCAGTCTGAAAGGGAGGTGGCTCCGTCCCGATTATTCTTAATGCATCACTTCATCGACTGACTAGACAGGAGACAAAAAATTACGATTCTCCTCCCTTTTCCCTCTCCGGAGTTCATTCTGCTTCCCTGTAAACAACGAGAGGGACTGTCCTCCTCCTCCTCCTTCTGAGCCCTAGAAGGTCTCCCCGGCCGACTCAAAGCCAGCTCACATTCTATAAATCTCTATTCAAGAGAGTCACAGGCTGGCAGTGAGGGAATCAAGACGGACAGCAGCCAAGACAACTTAATTCCCTCAGAGTGCTTAGAGTGCAAGTTGAATCCAGAAAGGGCTTTATTTGGTGTCGGAGTGGTTTTCTATTCCACGGCTCAAAGGCTGTGGTGTTCTATGTCTCTTGCAAAGCCTTCAGGTACACAAATGGGATCGCCGGCATTTACAGGATATGAGACCAGAGCAGAACCCTAACCTCTGTGTGGGCAAGTGTGCTCATGGAACTGTTTGCCCCGAGGACTTAAACCAGGCCCGTAGCCAGGATTTTTTAAAGTTGGGGGGGCTTTTAAATTTCTTAGGGGGCAACTGGCTAATTGAATTAAAGGGATACCTGGCTCCTTCCCCACACCTGCTGCCGCTCAGGGGCCCTGGGCTGGATGGGAAGTCATGTGGGGCCTTGCCGGTAAGTCAGGGGGCCTAGCCCCGAGATGCCCCACTGTAGCTACGAGCCTGACTCAAACCTTCCCCACTCTCCTCTCTGTATTTCTCCTAACAATGTAATAGACTGAAGAAATGCAGCTACTCTTTCAGGGATTTCAAAACTGAAACTGAAACACTGTCTAAAGGATATTGCGGAGCCCACGTTTCCTGATGTTATTTACTAGAAATGGCTTGTCCATGTGAGGACCAGACTGACTCTGAGGAGCTGCCTTATACTGAATCAGACCATTGCTCTATCAAAGTCAGCACTGTCTACTCAGACTGGCTGCAGCTTTCCATGGTCTCAAGCAGAGGTCTTTCGCACAATGTACAGCCTGATCATTACTGGAGATATTGGAGATTGAAACTGGGACCTTCTGTATGCAAAGCAGAGGCTCTTCCACCGAGCCACGAACCCTCCAAATAAGGGTGGCAGAGAGGAATTTTGCAATATCACCCTTTCTCCCCTCCTCATTTATTCTTATCCGTTGTATAGTGATATTACATGAGTGTGTGGGGGTCAGGTGCGGGTTCGAGTTGCCACCAAGTATGGCAAGAGATAAATCTGGACATTCCGGCAAAGTCAGAACATTTGAGGGGAAACCAAAAGAATCATGACCCACTTGCAAGGAGTATCTGTGTTACCAGGAGAATGCCTCAAGATTCTGGACATTCCCAGGGGTCATTTTGTAGAAAGGAGGTGCAGGAGCTAATTAGCATAACTCATTTGCATATGCCACACCTCCTGACATCACCAGACGTGTGTCAGACGACAATAGCCACCTCTCAGAGAGAGAGGGGGGGAAGAGGGAAAGAAAGAGGGAGAGACAGAAATAAGGAGGGAAAG
>NW_015162536.1:49427-58433 GCF_001447785.1 Gekko japonicus | reverse complement strand
AGGAAGGAAGGAAGGAAGGAAGGAAGGAAGGAAGGAAGGAAGGAAGGAAGGAAGGAAGGAAGGAAGGAGGGAAAGAAAGAGGAAGAGAAGGACCAGGGGGCAGGGCTTGTTGCATATGGGTTCTTTACTGCTGGAGCTCCGCTCCTGTGTGCTCCTGCAGGAAATGACCCCTGGACATTCCTATTTTAATTGAGGCAAACATGGAGTTTCCTACTCAGGAGAATATCTGAGGAATGCTAAAGGAAGTTGAAAGATGCTTGCCAGAATTCATCAGTGCCATTTTCCCACATCCTTAGTGAGTTTTTACGATATTACTCTGTGATGTTACTCTGCAATTTTAATTTTACTCTGCATGATTTTGTATTTAGATTATTGTATCTTTATTTATATGCCAATAAAGACTTTCTAGTGTGTCAATTGGCCTTCATTTCTCTGAGACCCGCTCTTTCCTTCCCTCCCATGGAGCCTGGCTCCTCCCCACAGACTGGAATTCTAAACTAAACTAGGAATGAACTGTGTTTGTGACAAAGAAACACACTCCAGCTGACCCTGCATTCAGATGCTGCAGGAAAATGAAGCTGAAGTGAAGACCGGGAAGTTTTTAAAAATTGCATTCCATGAGAGGGAAGGGGATGTGTGAGGATGAGAACAAGCTGTGTTCAAATCCATCACTGTAAAAAAAGAGGTTTATCTGAATGTGGCCTTTCTTCCTTCAAAATGCTCAATTGTGCATTAATAGACACACACACACCCCAGTCACCTCCAAAGCTTATTTCCATCAAAATTCCACAGTTAAGCCTAGTCACACAGCCCATGTAGATTTTAAATAACCCTATTCACATTGGTGGAGGCAAATACAGAAACCACATGCAAAGAAAGCCATTTTCGATTTTTTAAAAAAGTCAGCATTTAATAGTATAGGATGCGCCTCTCCGCCGTGTTTTTCGGGCCTCTGGCAGAGCTAAGAAGTCACGCAAATAAGATTTCTTCAAGGGTGCTTCTGTAAGAAGATAGTAAATTATGGGGACATCCGACAGAAGCAAAGGACGAGGCCTTCCTGTTGCAGGTACCTTTTCATTTCCCCTGTTTTCTCAGTCTAGCAGAAATAATGGCCAGGGAGAGACAGATCTCTCAAATTATAGATCCGTCACTATGGCCTGCTGTTGCCCCTGCCTTAGAACTAAGCCGGCTTCCCCAGAGCCAATTCACTCAGCACCGGTGTCCCTTTTGATTGATGTGTGGTGTTGAAGGCAATCTCTCCTCCAAAAACCTAGCTGAGCTCACTTGACATGGCTTCTGCATCTTTTCCCATCCGTTCAAAGGCTTATACGTTGAGGGACTTGGCTTAGGAAGACAGACAATGCCACTTTTTGCTATTTACTACTACAGACTGCTGCAGTGGCTCAAGTGGTTAAGACGCTGAACTGCAGGCTGTGGAAAGTCAGTAGTTCAGCAGTTCGAGACCCGGGTGCCGCATGATGGAGTGAGCTCCCGTCTCTAGTTCCAGCTCCTGCCAACCTAGCGGTTCGAAAGCAAGAAATTGCAAGTAGATAAATAGGTACCACTTCGGTGGGAAGGTAACAGCGTTCTGTGTGCCTTGGTGTTTAGTCATGCCGGCCACATGACCACAGAAACATCTTCGGACAGCGCTGGCTCTTCGGCTTTGAACCCTAGAGTCAGATTCGACTGGCTTTCGAGCAAGGGAACCTTTACCTTTTTACTACAGACTAGGGATGAATCCATGTGTTCCAATACTGATTGAAAGTTGGTTCCAAGATCTGTATCGTCTATCCCAGGGGTCCCCAATGTGGTGCCTCTGGGCACTATAGTGCCTGATGACACTTTTCCTGGCACTCTCCAACTTTTTTTTTAGAAAATGGGTTAGGGCAGCTGGGGGTCTTTCCTAGAAAGGCTTCTTATTGGCCTTTGGAGACTTGCTTGGCTGTGCAGATTTCTAAAAAAATTGCATATAGGAGCAGCTACAGGCTAGCCCAAGGGTGTCAAACATGTGGCCCGGGGGTCGGATCAGGCCCCCGGAGGGCTTCAATCAGGCCCACAGTGGAACTGGCTGTCTGCTGCTTCTTCTTCCAGTTCTGCTGCTGCTGCGTCATCGTAGTTTTGCAGCTTACAGATACACACTTGAACAACATACTCGAGACTGCGACAGCGCAGACATTTTGATGAAGTAGTTCAGAGCAAGAGGGGTCAGTTATCAGACACTGTTAAATAAACAAAATATTGCAAGAGTGCTAATGTTTTAAGCATGTTTGTATTTTAAGTTTTTTAAAAAAACCTTTGTGTTTGTGTCATTTATAAAGTTTATATCTACGCTACCTGGCATTACATGTTATGACACACATGGCCCAGCCCAACCAGGTCTCATTTACGTCAGATCTAGCCCTCGTAACAAATGAGTTCGACACCCCTGCGCTAGCCTGCTATCAGATCTTGGAAACTAAGCAGAATCATGTTGGCATGAGCAACTCAGCATGCCTAGACACGGGGGGAGGGTGCGCTACATCACTCCAGGTATGTATAGATGTTATCTCCTTGAATGGGATGTCTCTCTTTGACTTAACCTGGGAGCTGCCCTCTGACCCCTTCTCATTCTCTCTCCCTTTGTCCCCTCACTCACTGCACATGGCCTTCCATGCAGACACATGTCTCTGCAGATCTCTCCTGTAGATATAATGCCCTCATACTCTCATATACATGATGCCAGACAAGCTGGCCATTTGCCATAGGGAGAGTACTCTTTAGATTAGGTTTCTTTCTCTTCTTTTGACTGCAACCTGAATGTGAATTGGATCTACTTGAATAAATGTAAGTTTACCTTTTTTTTTGCAATACACTTCTTGGGAGACTCATTTACTGAAGTGTAGTGGGTTAGACGCATGAAGTAAGCATGGAGACTGATGTAGTGATCAGCATACTTTACTGGTACACAACAAAGACAAACAAAAACGGCCGGCAGGCCAACTATATACACAACCAGGGGACACGCCCCTGGGTCCCATTGGCGGGTTTGAATTCCCGCCACGGTCCCATTGGTTCCCCCAGTGGAGGGACTAGGATCCTAGTCCCCATTGTTAAACCGAACTCAAGCTCAGGAGTGTGCGCTGGCCTCTTGTGGCGGTCAGTGGACACAACATTTACCATGCTCTGTATCACACTTCTACAACTGGGCAAACTCTGCTGTATTACCAAATATCCCAATAGATCAACCCTGGTCAGTATTTGGAATGGAGAACACCAAGGAATACCAAGGTAAAGATGCAGTGACAGGCAATGGCAAACCACCTCTGAATGTCTCTTGCCTGGAAAACCAAGACCAAAACAAACCCCACAGCGCAAGAATCTTCACTGTGTGACTCAAGATAAGTGGTGGCAGCCATTTTGCAGCGGTGTCCACCAGGCTGCGTCAGAATTCCAGTGGTGCTGCCAGACTGAAAAAGCTGAGGGCCCCTGGTCTATCCAGGGATCCTACTTTTTCCTCTGCCTTCATCTGGCCTGTGGGCTTAGCTTGGATAATATGCAGGTGAGAAACATGGCGGCACCTAGCATTAAGGATCTGTGGAACATCAGTCACAACAGCAACAGCCAGATCTAGGGTTGTGAGCTCTGGGTTGGGAAGTTCCTGGAGATGTTGGGGGTGGAGCCTGAGGAGGGTGGGATTTGGGGAGGGGAGGGATGTCAATGGGGTATATTGCCATAGAGTCCGCCTTCCAGAGTGGCCATTTTCTCCAAGTGAACTGAACTCTGTCACCTGGAGATGAGTTGCAAATCCAGGAGATCTCCAGCCATCACCTGGTTGGGAACCCCAGCCAAGTCCTAGGTTCTTTGCTACACTAGTCAGTGCCACTGTCTAACAGCACACGAAAGACATATAACCCAAAGCTACCATGAGGACTTGGGCCTGCAAGAATCAGCCAATGGCTCTGTAGCGCCAAGGGGCTGACCAGAAGTACATGAGACTGTGACAGTGATCTGCCTTCTCATCTTGACCAAAGAACATAAGAACATAAGAGATGCCAAAGTTGGATCAGGCCAAAGGCCCATCCAGTCCAACACTCTGTATCACACAGTGGCCAGAAATACCAGTGCCATCAGGAGGTCCAGCAGTGGGGCCAGGACATTAGAAGCCCTCCCACTGTTGACCCCCCCCCCAAGCACCAAGAAGACAGAGCATCACTTGCCCCAGAGCCCCTAGCTATACCTTGTGGCTAATAGCCACTGATGGACCTCTGCTCCATATGCTTATCTAATTCCCTTTTGAAGCCGTCCATGCTTGTAGCACCCACCACTTCCTGTGGCAGTGAATTCCATGTGTTAATCACTCTTTGGGTGAAGAAGTACTTCCTTTTATCCGTTCTAACCCGACCGCTCAGCAATTTCATGGAGTGCCCACGGGTTCTTGTATTGTGAGAAAGGGAGAAAAGTACCTCTTTCTTTACCTGCTCTTTCCCATGCATAATCTTATAAACCTCGATCATGTCACCCCTTAGTCGTCTTTTCTCCAAGCTAAAGAGCCCTAAGCGCTTTAACCTTTCCTCATAGGGAAAGTGTTCCAACCCTTTTATCATTCGAGTTGCCCTTTTCTGCACTTTTTCCAAAGCTATAATATCCTTTTTAAGGTGTGGTGACCAGAATTGCACACAGTATTCCAAATGAGGTCTCACCATTGATTTATATAGGGGCATTATGATATTGGCTGATCTGTTTTCAATACCCTTCCTAATAATCCCCAGCATAGCATTGGCCTTCTTTATTGCAGTCACACACTGTCTCAATAGGGTTGGTTCTATGTTTTCAGGGGTCCTGGGCAGAGAGTGCCCCCTATGCCCACTACTAGGCCATACCTCTTGCCCCCCACCTGCATGCCATCTGCTTGTGTGTCCTTCCTCTGCCCGACTGCAAGCTCTCCCACCACCTGCAGTCACAGCTGCCCACACATGGCCCAGCCCAACAAACTGACACTTATGTCAAATCCAGCCCTCGTAACAAATGAGTTTGACACCTCTGAAACTGTATCCAAGGAGTGACTTTATACTTAGCTACTGACATGGCCTATCATGGTGTCTTGTTAGATCGAGACAGCGGGGTCTACTCCTTCTGAGACCCCAGAGCCTCAACCTCACACAGTCAGTGTGGTGTAGCAGTCAGACTAGGACTGGGGGTCCGGCAATACCCATCTGGCACAGAAGCTTATTGGGAGACCTAGGGCCAGAGGCTACCTAGGTGCTTTCACACGTGTTAAATAATGCCGTTTCAATCCACTTCAGCAACCATTTGCAAGTGGGTTTTGCAATGGCAAAATCCAGTTGCAAAGTACATTGAGAGTGGATTGGAAGTGGGTTATTTACTGTGGGTGATTTCCCACAAGCGCTGCTCCGTGCTCACTCTTCTCTTTGGCCCGATGGTATGTGTCAATTTCACACAAGCTGCTGCGCAGCCCCATTTTGCCCCGCAGCTTCGTGTGATTTTCCCCGCGTCTACTCAATCCTGTTTTTCGAGGATTGCGTAGACGCGGGGAAAATCGCACGAAGCTGCGAGGCAAAATGCGGCCACACAGCAGCTTGTGTGAAATTGACACATACCATCCGGGCAAAAGGGAGGAGTGAGCGCGGAGCAGTGCTTGTGGGAAATCACCCCAAGTGTAAAAGCACCGGATTCTAACCAATTCTGCAGGGTTTGGGGAGAATAAAATATGCATGGGGGGGGGACTCTGTATATTTTCCCCTGAGTTCCTTGGGAGATGAGAGTTCTAAAAAATAGACAGGCAGCCAGTAGACGGTAACTCCCACCTAGTTCGGCGGAACAAACAAAGTGAGCCGAAGGAATCCAGACATTTGAGGGAGAGACCGTACCAGAGATTATCTCATGTTTGTAAAAATACGTGTTAGAAAATCAAATTTACTTTGTTTGCCGTGCTTGTTTGCTTTTGCGTCAAGGGCCTAATATGATTTTTCTCAAAGATTTGCTCACAATCAGAAATGAGTAGCATTTGGATTAGTCTGGTGTCTGCTCAGCCTTGACATTCACAGGGTGGCTGGTGGAGGAACAGGTGCTGATACATTTTCACAATTCACTAGTTTAAATTTGGTGCAGTGGTTAAAGCAGGGCCCCCCAGTGTGGGGTCCAAGGGCACCATGGAGCCTGCTGACATTTTTCCCAGTCCCACGGAGTGTTTTTTTAAGTGGGCGTGGCCAAGTGGGTCTTTTGCCCAGCAGGGGATCTGATTGGCCACAGAAGAAGAAGAGGAGGAGGAGGAGGAGGAGGAGGAGGAGGAGATTGGATTTATACCCTGCCCTTCACTCGGAGTCTCAGAGCGGCTGTCCCCACACTTAACCACCCCACCAAACTGGCTTGGGAAATCTGATTGGCTGTGCATATTTTTTTAAAAAAATTCAGTGGCTGCCACCACCACAGTGTTGGCTTTATGCTCTCTCTCATTCCTCTTCTCCAGTTTATTTTTTTTTCAATTACCTTTCTTCTCCCCTGCACTTGGGCTTCCTCTGTGTGTATGTAGCCCTACTACCCACAGTAGCCATCTTGTGGTTGTCTCCCCCTCCCATGGCAATCATTTTCTGGATGCACACAATGCCCACTCTCAAAATTCCACAGGTGCTCACAAGCTCAATGAAGTTGGAGACCCCTGGGTTAGAGTGCCGGACTAGGAGACACCCAGATTCGAATCCCCACTCAGCCGTGGAAGTTCGCTAGGCGTCCATGAACCAGTAACCCACTTTCAGCCCA
The DNA here is from genome assembly GCF_001447785.1 of Gekko japonicus. Lineage (NCBI taxonomy): Eukaryota > Metazoa > Chordata > Lepidosauria > Squamata > Gekkonidae > Gekko > Gekko japonicus. Next base: position 51,677 of record NW_015162536.1, on the reverse strand, counting down.
ACCTACCTCACGGGATTGTTGTGAGAATAAAAATGCTGCAAGCCATTTTGGAGTCACACTGGGGAGAAATCTGGGTCTAAATGAATACGTAAATAAAATAAAATAGTGTGCTAACTCTGCACCTACACATTTGGTGTTATTCATCAGTCATTGGTGTTTAGTCTCCAGAGCTGCACAAAACTTATACTGATACTGGTCACTAGGGGTGTACACAATTTTTTTTTTGCCATTTTTGGGGTTCGGGTATACCAACCCCCCCCAAATTGGTATGTATCGATATTCCCGAATCCCAATATTGGTATGATATTGGGATTTAGGAAATAATTGGTATTGCCAAAGCTATTCAGCTCCATATACCTTCCTTTCCCTCCCTGAGTCACACCGCAGTGGCAGCATGCATCAGGGAGAGAAGGTCATAGTCCCTTTAAACAACTTCCCTTCTCTCCCTGATGCGTGCTGCTGCAATGTGATGGAGGGAAGGGGGTATTTAAATACCTTCCCTTCTCTGCCTGACACATGCCACCACTGTGGCACGACTCAGGGAGGGAAGGGGAGGTATTTAAAGTTTATATACCCTCCCTTCCCTTCCTAAGTCTTGCTGCAGTGGCAGCACGCATCAGGGAGAGAAGGGAAAGTTGGTTTAAAGGCTTCCTCCTAAGGAAGCCAATCAGCAGACAGGTGGACTGCCAGGCTGATTGGTTTCCCTGGGAGGAAGCCATTTAACTTCTCCATTTTGCCCCCCCCCCACTTCAGAGTGGGGGAAGCAAAGCAGAGGGGTCTAAAGGCTTCCTCCCAGGGAAGCCGATCAATGGACAGGTGGACCTCACATTTAAACTCACAGCTGAGGAGTGGAGCTGTCCGTCAGCTGTTCCTTTCAAATGCCTAGCAGCCACATCAGGGCTCCCTTTCTCCCCTGCTTCAGAGCAGGGGGAAGCAAAGCAGAACACTAATATGACTGACAGGCAGCTCTACTCCTCAGCTGTGAGGTTTAAATGGCTGGCCTGGCAGCTCGGTATTGGTATAGCTGAAAGCACCCAAATAAAAGTCGGATAAAATTGGCTTTTTTCGGGCTTAGCTATTTTGGTAGCCAAATATAGACCTCTGATCTATATTCAACTTACATAATACCCCAAAAATACGCCTACTGGCCACTTCAGTGTCTAGTAGTCAGTAGGTGGAGTTGACAGAAATGTATTGCATTTCCAAGGATGCCTTGCAATTAGGGTGGCCAGCTCTGGGTTGGGAAATACCTGGAGATTTGGGGGGTGGAGTGTGGGGTTTGGGGAAGGGAGAAACCTCAGCAGTGTATAATTGCACAGAGTCCACCTTCCAAAACAGCCTTTTTCTCTAAGTTAGCTGATCTTGGTTATCTGGACATAAGTCCTGTGGGGAGGGCGAGGTATAAATTTGACAATAAATAAATAAATAAAAATAAGTTGTAATAATGGGAGATCTCAAGGTATCACCTGGAGGCTGCAATATATGGACCCCTGTCTCTGTGCTGCCCTTCATAAAGGCATTCCCGGGCTCCACCCCCTCCCTTAGCATAAAGAATTGCATGTGCACCTACTCCTGAAGACGTCTTGGAGTCCACTTGTAGTAACTTGGCTGGGATTGGTATCAACCTGACTCACTCTGGTTAATGCATCTTATCAAATCTCACTGTCAGAAACTCTGGCAAAGAGCACTGAGCCTAAGCGGGCATCCAAATATTAGTAGACAACATCATGGGTTTGCAGTAAAATTCCCACAGTGCTATTCTAAAAGTGCTGTGACTACTAGAGCACGGAGGGCCGTGAAATAATATATTGCTGTCACCTCATTTGCAGTAGCGGGCGGTTATTATTTTCAGGTGGATCTCATCCTGCCAGGGCCTTTCCAAAACAGACTGAGCAGAAGTTATGCACCCAGCATGCATCTCACCCAGAGACAGTCTGCTGGCTCCCCTACCCCCACAAAAATGCTCCGACTCAAATAAAGCTGACCAATTGGGGGGGGGGGGGCGTTTCAGCCAATTGCTGCATGCATGTGCAGCCTGCAAGGTTGGTGGTGTTGCTTTGCACACCACCTTCCTTGTTTGGGAGGGGGAAGAGAGAGTCAACTCTATCCAATTCTACCCTGGCCTGACCCACTACATCCCTGGACTTCTGGTTGCACCATCAATTTACATAGGGAAGGGCCTGGATAAATGTTTCTGTTGGTCTTTTGGGGTTTCTGTGTGGCACTGTGGTATGCTTGCACTGCCACAGT
>NW_015162536.1:31805-49237 GCF_001447785.1 Gekko japonicus | reverse complement strand
GTATCTTGGGGAGAGGCTCCAGCAGCTACCCTGTGAGTTTGGAGTTTCTCCCTCAAGCCCCCTCCCCTCCAGCCCCCAGAATATACCCTATGTTTTCGCCATTGACTTCAATGGCCCATAGGATATAATGGGGCTGAAATTGACATTCGGCTGGCCAAAAGACTCCCAAATGGGCTAGTACTGACGAAACTGACATGCGGGAGTCTTACTGCCAGCTGAAATTGATTCTGCCTGGATACCACCGAATTATTATTTTTTTTGCACACCCCTAGTCCGAAGCCATGTACACTGCCGATACAGGGATCACCAGGGTGACGCTAAACCATCCCCTGTTGACATGCTGAGGCCTCATTGACCTTGCTCCCAGGGCTGCCACACCTGCAGGAAATGCCACGGCCAGGGGCGGGGAAGCTGGGAAGGAGGCCAGCGAGCTTGACAATAACAAGTTACTTAGTGGGACTTACAGTGCAGTCCTAAACAGAATTACACCTTTCAGTGTTTGTTTGTTTTTTGTATTTTTCATGCGTGTGTGTGTGCGCACGTGCATGCACACACACACCTGGAAGTCATGGCGCCCTCTAGTGACTGACTTGTGTGCCCCTGGAAGTCATGGCGCCCTCTAGTGACTGACTTGTGCGCCCCTGGAAGTCACGACGCCCTCTAGTGACTGACTTGTGTGCCCCTGGAAGTCACGGCGCCCTCTAGTGACTGACTTGTGTGCCCCTGGAAATCATGGCGCCCTCTAGTGACTGACTTGTGTGCCCCTGGAAATCATGGCGCCCTCTAGTGACTGACTTGTGTGCCCCTGGAAGTCATGGCGCCCTCTAGTGACTGACTTGTGCGCCCCTGGAAGTCACGACGCCCTCTAGTGACTGACTTGTGTGCCCCTGGAAGTCACGGCGCCCTCTAGTGACTGACTTGTGTGCCCCTGGAAGTTATGGCGCCCTCTAGTGACTGACTTGTGTGCCCCGGGAAGTCCTGGCACCCTCTAGTGACCGACTTGTGTGCACCTGGAAGTCATGTTGATCTCTAGTGACTGACCCCTACTGGGGGCCTGGAGGATCTTCAGAGATGTGGCTGAATAAAGCCTGAGCCCGCCTCCCAACTGATGGTCTTCCAAGGAGGTCTCCCATCCAAGTACTTGCCAAAGTTGACCCTGCGTAGCTTCTGAGATCTGATGAGATCAGGCTTGCCTGGGCTATCCAGGTCAGGGCACCTCTCAATGGTTTTAGGAGGGTGTAACTCTGCTTCAAATAACACTATCAGGCATGATCGTCTTCATACTACCATGACAGCAATGGGAGGAAGGGGTGGCTGGCATGCTTTCTGTTGTGCTATAGTACCACCACCACAGGCGGTGTTGCAGGGAACACTAAAAGTCAGAAAGAAACAGGGACCAGTGGGATTGCGCCAGATCTTCAAAAGCTGCTGACTCTGGTCTGGCTGCTTGTTCTGAGTCACTTGTTGTTCAGGCACAGAGCTGTTTTCAAATGGTCGAATATTACTTACCAGGGGTCATTTGGTAGGAAAAGAGGTGAAGGAGCTCATTAACTCATTAGCATAACTCATTTGCATATGCCACACCCTCTGACTTCACCAGAAGTGTGTCAGAAGGCAACACCCACCGCTCAGGCTCCACTGGACTGTTTTGGATTGCTAGCTATTGGGGCGGGGGGGGGAACGTGCAGATCTGTCCTCGCAGAGGGGGGGGGAGCTTGTACCTGAATAAAACTTGGTCTTAAAGGTACCACTGGACTGTTTTGGGCTGGGGGGGGGTGCTCTGCAACTTACCTGCCTGCTTCTTGCTCTGACTGAGGGCTGCTGGGAGCAGAGGGTGGGGCTTGTTGCATGTGTCCACCCCCTGGGCTTTTTACTGCCGGAGCTCCGCTCCTGTGCGCTCCTGTAGGAAATGACCCCTGTTACTTACCCACCTGCTTGCCTCCCAGTCACCAGCCATCACAAGCTAGTTCAGTTCCTCCCATGCTAGAAAATGTGCAGCTGTCATCATGAGAATTTGAGTGCCTTAGGGCTGCCAAGCCGCGGCGGGGGATCCGTGCATCTTCACAGGATCCCTGCCGTGGAGGACAGTGATACGCGTTGCACCGCCGTTGCCAGGATGTGACGCTATGCGTCGCTCTGGCAACAGGACTCCAAACAGCCTCGTTGCCAGAGCGATGCGTAGCGTCACATCCTGGCGATGGCAGTGCAACGTGTATCGCTGTCCCCCGTGGCAGGGATCCTGTGAAGACGCATGGATCCCACGCCGTGGCTTGGCAGCCCGAGAGTGCCTAAAGTAGGGGTCCCCAGCCTTTTTTGTGCCTGTTGGCATCTTTAGAATCCTGACACAGGGTGGTGGCTGCAGCCACAAAATGGCTGCCATGGGAAACAGAATCAGCCACAAAATGGTTGCCGCAGCTTACCTTCAGTCACACTGTGAAGATGCTTGTGCTGTGAATGGTAGCTGCTGCTGAAGCAACATTTTTAGAAGCCAATCAAATCTCCAAGGGCCAACAGCTCCATCTTAGCCCCACCTACTGTCTGAAAACAATTTGGGGGCATCAGGAAAGGTGTTGAAGGGCACCATGTTGGTGACCCCTGGCCTATAAAGTATACATGTGGAGATGCCAGTTCATAGAAAATGTGACTGCTTGGCAACATTGTTGGCACCCTCCCAGTCTCCTGAGGTACTAACAACAGTGCTGAAGCATGTCTGAATAAACAGTTTGCAGAATAGAACTGATGATATAACTTTTTGGACAAAGGAACAAAAAAAAAAAAAGTGGCACAGTGGGTAAAAGAATAGCTTTATTCCTTTATACTGCCCTTACATGTTTTGCCTACGTTGCTTCAGGGTTATCCATTTAATAGTATTAAACTATTCCCACAGCAACAGAATCTCAGGGTATCTTGGGTCCCTTGAGACTGATGCCCCAGGCTGAGAGGTAAATATATATGTTAGTCTTTCCTCTGCATGTCCCCTGGAGCTGCGTGAGTTGTCTCCAATCACAGAGATAAAGTTCATTTATGGCCAAGCAAACAACAAATAAAGCAATTATCGTAAACAGAATAAACCCAAACTTCCTATAAATATATTAGAAGCATCCTATCCACTTGACTTTTGGGGTGTTCCCCCCCCCTTTTATTTATTAATCAGAACCTGTCATCCATTATAGCTTCTCGAGATAACTTATCGTGAATGCCCTTTTCCGAACTCATTCCTCATAAACTTATTCCAGACCTTTCTGATACATCACAAAGCCATTAGACGCCAGGCACATAAAGTGCATTAGTGTCCTTGCCGGTTGCTCAAAGATACACAAATCATAGGGTGCTCCAATGTTTTTTTTGGGGATAACAATACTGTTGGGAGTGCTTTGGTATTCTGCTTTTGGTAGCACAAGCAGGAAGGTCTCAAACCACATCTTCAGCCTTAATTCTAATACCCTTGAAGAATTTCCAAGGAAAGCCAGAGAGAATTATAGAGTATCATAGTGCTGGTAAAGATGCCTCACCATAACTGTGAGTTCCTCATTTTGCCTCTCTCGTTCATTTACTTGATATTTTGGACAGCCTGGAGGTACATTGAAAAGGATTTATAGTGCAGTTTTAATCAAAGTTAATAACAATTTCAATTTACAGAGCATTGGAAAAGCCCAGTATGTGGTAAAAGCAGATAATTCAGCTTCCTGAAGAGCTCAGCTTTCATTTCATAGATTAAAAAGCATGTTTCTAACCCTTACAGCCAGTGTTCCCTCTCAGCTGAGTTAGTGTGAGCTAGCTCACAGTTTTTTTAGCCTCCGGCTCACACAGTTTTGTCTTAGCTCAGGAAGGATGGCTCCAGAGCGAACGAATTTATGCAGTAGCCAAATCACTCACTCACAACTTTAATGCCAGTAGCTCACAACGTAGAATTTTTGCTCACAAGACTCTATAGCTTAGAGGGAGCACTGCTTACAGCTATAAAGATACGATGACAAGTAGGCAGGCAATGCCTAGTGCAAGAGACCCCAGTGTAGTGCCCACGGGCACAATGGCCCTCTCCAGCATCTTTCTTGGCACCCACCAAGTATTTTCAGAAAGTGGGCGGGGCCAGGTGGGGCCATTGCCCAGCAGGCCTTCTGATTGGCCGCCGAACATCTGATTGGCTGTGCAGATTAAAATGCCATGGTTTCAGGGGCAGCTGCTACCACAGTGTTTCTTTTATCCTCTCTCACCTTTCTTTCCCAATGTATTTTTACTTACCTCTCTTCTCACCTGTGTCAGACTCTTGGACGAAATTACTCCCAACAACGCTCTCTTGCAGTGATTCGTTTACTGAGGAATACAGATGTTCCAAGCTAGGACTTCTGCGTCAGAACTAAAGTTCTGGTGCCAAAGCCCAAAGTTATACAAGGTTCAAATGAGCTCCCCCCTCAGTCCAGTCCAATCGTAACCCACATTCATCCCACCTAGACTTTGTGTGTTTTCAGCCCCCACCCTGGGAATCTACCACTATGTTATCTGTTTCTACAGAGCAAGTACAGACAGTACCCAGGGTCGTCTTTGAACATCCCTGAGAAGGGAGGCATCTTAGAAAGAGTTATGCCACCACTACAGCAAAGCCATTCTCACATGCATTCACTCGCACCCCTCCCCCCAGAATCCTTTCCCTGCTCAAGGCCCCTTAGCACTCTAATTCATGGGTTATGCCAATAAAGGTTTATGCAAGTAGTAATTCATGGTACATGAGACACCGAGTTTGACACCCTGTACTTGGGCTTCCTTGCTGGGTTTGGCTCCACCTCCCGTGGCAGCCACTTTGGAGTTATGTCCAGTGTTCCCTCTAAGCTGAGTTAGTGTGAGCTAGCTCACAGTTTTGTAGCCTCCAGCTCACACATTTCTGTCTTAGCTCAGGAAGGAGGGCTCCAGAGCAAACTGATTTATGAAGCAGCCAACTCGCTCGCTCACAGCTTTAATGCCAGTAGCTCACAAAGTAGAATTTTTGCTCACAAGACTCCACAGCTTAGAGGGAACATTGGTTATGTCCGCCATATTGTATCACAATTTCAAATGTGTCCACAAGCTCAGAAAGGCTGAGGACCCCTGGCCTAGTGAAATGTCAGATGCCAGGTATCAGGGAGTACGGGTGGAGACTGAGAACCAATCATGTGTTCCAACAGGAGAACACCCATTTATAAGTACCAGAAATGCCTAGAATACGAACTATTCTCAATATTCAGGAGCAGTCAGACAGCTTCCATTCTGACCATTTCTTTGAGTGCCTCTCTGTCACTTTTTTTTTTCTCTCCAGGAGGCAGGATGGCTCTGGGCATTGTGGGCAGATAAGGATTCTGCATCAGCCATATCTCTGTGATGGGGAGATCAAGAACAGGATTTCCCAACTGGCAATTCTGTGCTCTGCATTTTCTGTCAATCACTGCAATGTCTCACTAGCTTTGAAAGGGGTTTCTGGCTGTAAACAATCACAAGTCCAGGTTGCCTGAGCTATTTCATTATTTAGGGCTGCACACCTGTAGGGATACATTCCTCATTCTTGCTGGTCTGACTTGAAAAATCCCCATTTCAATTTTGCTTCTCCCTTGTGCAAATCAAATCTGAGTCTATGTTTCCCACACCATTTTCTCTTTCTTGGAGCCCAATATTGGTTGTAAAATGTACGTATTTTCAATGTAATTGAGAGTCACCTGTATAGAAATGACATGCAGGATATAAATAGCATAAGAGAGTCAATACGTTGGGAATATCAGCAACGAAGAAGGTTGGGGTGAAAAGGTTCACAAGGCCAGTGCATGAAAAGAAAACACACAAAAAAATGGCATGTTTTTGGAAGAAGTCAATATGGCAAAAAAGGACATTGATGTGGTATATGAATACAACGGCTAGAATGACTTATGCTCAATGTTGGAAACAGGATAAAGTGCCTGAAGTTGGGGACTGGATTAGGAAATTACTTTTTATGGTTGAAATGGGCAAATTGACAAGGAAACTTAACAATTTGGAAGCAGAGGACTTTTTTGCAGACTGGAAAGATTTTAAAGACTATTTGGAAAAGAATTGGGATGTAAGGGATTGTTTATTTAGCTTTGACAATTATTGAAAGCTAATAGATACTAAAAAATAGAATAAGATGTAAAACCAAAATAGGGAAGGGTAAGTTTCCTATAGATATGTGTAATGAAAATGCGATGAAGAAGATTTAAGAACTGAGCAGGAGGTTGGAGCACTGTGGGAAGCCGAATTGGGGGGGGGAAGGGAGGAGGGCAGGATGGTATAAAAGTTTGTGATCTATATTTGACTATGTTTGTTATATCCTAATAAAATGTTTTTTTTAAAAACCGGCATGTTTTAAAATCCCTACATCATATAGGGGGAAAGACTTTGCTTGCATCCACTGGAAGTCAGGCAAGGCAGATTGGGTGGATTGAGGCACAGCGGTCTGTCTTCCCTGCTGTGATTTAGGCAGTGTTAGCCAACCACATATTCTGCAAGAGGTGTGGAGAAATGCTTTGCTTGCACTAGCTGAAAGGCATGCAAGGCTGAAGACAGGGTTGCCAGCTTCCAGGTGATAGCAGGAGATCTCTTGGGATTGCAACCAATCTCCAGGCAACTGAGAAAATTTCACCTGGAGAAAATGGCTGCTTTGGAAAGCAGACGTTATGGTATTATACTCTATTGAAGTCCCTGCCCTCCCCAAACCCCACCCTCCTCTCAAATATCCAAGTAATATCCCTAACTAAAGAAGGGAGGAACAACTCCCCCCCACACAGAGACAGACTAAAGAGGATATTTAATTTACTTGTTTGAGCTACTCATATTCAACACAGCCAAGTTCCTAAGGTGTTTAGAGGAAGAAGATAAGACTGGGCTCCCTGTCCAGTACAAAAACATACACATACGGGCACCAAACCAGCTGAGATGGGAGAGGTTTGTGATGAGGTGGGATATGATATATGAGAAGTATATGAGAAAAATCACTGATCCAGGGGATGGAATCGCAAAACATCTGTAACTGCATGGAAAAGAAAGAAGCTGCTGCCGATCAGCTTCATTGGATGCCCTCAAGTTCTAGAATTTTGGAAGAGGGAGAAAAAGTTCTGTTTGTCAACTCCCTCTGCTCTGTGCATAATTTCATAAACCTCTATCATGTTCAGTGGTTTACCAAGGGCAGGGTGGAGGGTGCGGTCCGCTGCGGGTGCAGGCAATGAGAGTTGCTTCGGCCTCATCCTCACAAACTTCCTGCTCACTTCAGAGGAGGCACTCAGCTGCCCTTGAGCACGTGGTCTTATAGCACAACAAACATGTGCCCCACCCTTCTGGCTTAGGAAAGGTGTGTGTGGGGAGACTGAAGCACCCTTTCTCCTTCATGCTGCGCTCCTGAGCCAATTTGTGTCCCAGCGCACTTGGGGGTGTTCATTCCCTGTCAAACGGTTGGGCTGGGAGCCCCAAACCCACTGGGTGGCAGAGGAAATATCAAGCTCGATCATTCATATCATGTACAATCCAAATTGTAAGGCACGTGTACTGCGCAACAAACATGTGCCCCGCCATTTCGATTTAGGGGGGGGGAAACGGAAACACCCCTTTCTGTTGTGCTGTGCTCCCGAGCTAATTTGCTGAGTTATTTTCACTTTGGGGGAGAGTTCATGCTTGTGGCAATATAAACATATTGGGGGGTTGGGCTGGGTTGCCTTCAGTATGCTGATGACACCGAGCTCATTCTGTTGTTCGACAGCTGCCTAGACTCTGCTCCAGAGAGTTTGGCCAGGGCCTTGGAGGCCATGGCTGGGTGGCTATGCCAGAGTCAGTTGACGTTAAATCCTTTGAAGATGGAGGTCCTCTTACGCGACTTGACAAAATTCCTACGACTAATTCCCTTGTAGCCACCTGGTTCCCTATTCTAGAATATTTAAATCAATTTGATGACACTCCTAAAGAAATAGATGCTTTACATCTATGGCAACCGATTTTATTATACCAAAGATTAATTTCAATTTACATTGAGATTGGCTTCCAACTACTGAAAGACACCAATCAGTACACTAGGACAATATGAAGGATTCTTTGTTATTTATCTTTTGTATTTGAATTTAAGGTACATAGCCACTTATATAGTATACCTGTATAATATTTTGTAACTGACCACCAATTGTTAACACTCGGACTCACCAAACAATGTTTGTTAATTGTTGAGTATCCACTGTTATATGATTCAATAAAATATATTGTTAAAAAAAAAAAAAGATGGAGGTCCTGTATCTGAGCTGGGGGTGGTTAGATTCGGGAATCCGGCTCCCTACCTTGGTTAGGGCACCGTTGGTGCTGGCCCAGAAGGTGAAGAGCCATGGGGTGACTCTGTATGCCTCGCTCTCTATGGAGGCCCAGGTTGCCACACTTGGCAGGTCTGCCTTTTACCATCTTTGGCACATCAGGCAGCTGGTTCCCCATCTCTCCCCCCAGGGCTTGGCTACAGAGACCCATGCAATGGTCACTTCCAGGCTCGGTTACTGTACCTCGCTTTACGCAGGCTTCCCCTTCAGGCTGATCTGGAAACTCCAGCTGGTGCGAAATGCAGCAGCGTGCCTGCTGACTGCAGCATCTGTGCGGGTGCACATCCACCCTATGCTTTGCCAATTGCACTGGCTACCAATTGAGTACTAGATTCATTTCAAAGTACATGTGTTGACCTTCAAAGCCGTATATGCCCTGGATATCTAAGGGACCACCTCTCCCCATGTGTGCCTTGGAGAGCCTTGCGCTCCATGGACCGTCATTTGCTGGTTGTCCGTGGTTCGAAGGACATTTGTTTAGCCTCAACCAGGACCAATTGAGATCAGGGCCCCATGAGGAGGCGAGGAGGAGGAGGCAGAGGTCATTTCGGGGGGGAACGTGGGGGAACGCAGTTCCCCCGGATGAGGTGCAGGGGGCGGGGCACACGACGAAGCCCTGCCCCCTACTTCTGGCCGCCCCGCTTCCAGCCCTCATTCAGCAAGGAGGAGGCAGGAGAAGAGGGAGGGTAAGTTGCTTCCTCCCCGCCTCTCCCCATCCCTGCCTGCCTGGGGCCAGGGAGGGCCTTGGCGGGGCTTCCTCGCACTCCCGCTGGCCTTGCAGGTCCACCGCCGGGCCCCTGATGTCAGGGGGTATGGCATATGCTAATGAGTTATGCTAATGAGTTCCCCTAGCTCTTTTTCTACGAAATGACCCCTGGGAGGAGGAGATTGGATTTATACCCCGCCCTTCACTACCTGAAGGAGTCTCAGAGCAGCTCACAATCTCCTTTCCCTTCCCCTCCCCACAAGAGACACCCTGTGACTGCAATGCTCCCTCTAAGCTGTGGAGTCTTGTGAGCAAAAATCCTACTTTGTGAGCTACTGGCATTTAAAGCTGTGAGCCAGCGATTTGGCCGCTGCATAAATTAGGTTGCTCTGCAGCCATCCTTCCTGAGTGGAGACAAAAATGTGAGAGCCAGAGGCTAAAAAACTGTGAGCTAGCTCACACTCACTCGGCTTAGAGGGAACACTGCCGGTGAGGTTTGTTTCAAAGGGTTAGCCATGTTGGTCTACACCACTGTTCCCTCTAAGCTGAGTTAGTGTGAGCTAGCTCAAAAATTTTTAGCCTCCAGCTCACACGTATTGTCTCAGCTCAGGAAGGATGGGGCTCCAGAGCAAGCTAATTTATGCAGCAGCCAAATCGCTTGCTCACAACTTTGATGCCAGTAGCTCACAAAGTAGAATTTTTGCTCACAAGACTCCACAGCTTAGAGGGAACATTGGTCTACACCATGACACTTTGATTTGCACCTTAGAAACCAACAAGAGTTTCATGGTAGAAGCTTTCGAGAATTAAAGCTCCCATCGACATCTGATGAAAGGACCTTTGGCTCTCGAAAGCTCATTCCCTGAAACTCTTGTTGGTCTCTAAGGTTCTATGGGGCCCAAATCGAACTGTTTCTCTGCGTATTTGGTTGGTCCTAGGGTTGCCAGCTCTGAGTTGGGAAGTACCTGGAGATGGAGCCTAAGGAGGGCAGGGTTTGGGGAAAGGAGGGACTTCAATGGGGCATACCACCATAGAGTCCACATTCCAATGGTGTATAATCAGGGGTAATTTCGTAGAAAAAGAGGTGCAGGAGCTCATTAGCAGAGCTCATTAGCATAACTCATTTGCATACATCACACCCCCTGACATCACCGGAAGTGTGTCAGAAGGCAACACCCACCGCTCAGGCTCCACTGGACTCTTTTGGATTGCTAGCTATTGAAGGGGGGAGTCATGCAGATCTGTCCTCGCAGAGGAGGGCGAGCTTGTACCTGAATAAAACTTGGTCTTAAAGGTGCCACTGGACTGTTTTGGATGGGGGGGAGGCTCTGCAACTTACCTGGCTGCTTCTTGCTCTGACTGAGGGCTGCTGGGAGCAGGGGGTGGGACTTGTTGCATGCGCCTGCCCCCTGGGCTCTTTACTGCCGGAGTTCCGCTCCTGTGCGCACCTGCAGAAAATGACTCCTGAGTAAAAGGTCATACAAGTCCACTTTCTCTGTCACCTGGGGATCAGTTGTAATAGTGGGGGATCTCCAGCCCTCACCTGGAGGTTGGCAACTCTATGAGTTCTTGAATCCTCTGTTTAAATACCATTAGCATTATCAGTTTTATTTCATGACTATTACTGAAAACAGTTTGTCATATAGAGGAGAAGGGTGTTTCGCTTTGGATGTCAAATACGCTCGGTAGGCCTCTGATCATATCCCGTCCCCTCCAGTCATCTCTTTCCTAAACTGAAAGTCCCGGACTCTTCAGCCTTTCCTGGGATTTTTCCCCCCTACTGAAACCTCTGGAAATGACAATCCAATGGATTTCTGAATGATTAGACTTATCCCTAACGTGAAAGAACGTGGCTCAAGATATTTATACTACATACATTCCGATCCCAGATAAAGTCTTGATATTTGTTTTCGGGGGGGCCTGACAGAGACGCAGCTGGCTAAGATTACGAGCCGCAGTGAGGGTTTCAGCACCCTGTACGGTGCTTTGCCTTCTCCCAAGATGATCAAGCCCAGAAAATGTTATGCTAAACAGTAAATATTGCAAAATAAATTATGCATTATAGGAGAAATTATGCAAATATGTCCAATTTGCATTATTTATCTACGCCACAGGATTCGCCCTCCCTGGGCACAGAATTTGGATAGACGGGAATCAGAGTTTCAAGCAATTCAGTGGGAAGTTCGTGCCGTTCTTCTGCTGCCTGATGGATCTATCCATATGATAGCCAGTCACCTTTATAACTGTCCAGAAAGGTTGGCAGCGCATTCCTAAGGAATCTTTACTGTGAGTAAACCCTATCAAATAGACCTGAGTAGGAGTCTGAATTAGGGATGTCAGCCTCCAGGTGGGACCTGAGGATCGCCAGGAATAACAGCTCATCTCCAGACTACAGAGATCAGTTCCCCTGGAGAAAAGAAAGGATTACTTGGAGCATGGACTCTACACCACTGTACCCCATTGAGGACCCTGTCCTCTCCAGGCTCCATCTCCAAATCTCCAGGACATTCCCAACCTGGATCTGGTAGCCCTATCCTGTAAAAGCCTGCAGTAATCTATCACCGAACAGCCCTAAAGGCTGTTCGAGTCCCACCGCGGCCGGGGTGAGCTCCCGGTCCTTGTCCCAGCTCCCACCCAGCCAGCGGTTTGAAAGCCCTCGGGCAAGTAGATAAATGGGTACCTGCTCTTAGGAATGGGGGGGCACCTTCCTTCCATGAGCTGGAGTACAGCGACGGCATCAATTGAGGTGGCGGTGGCGGACGGCATACGGCGATCCGGCAAGAACATGGCAGCCATCGGGCGGCAAAGCAGCAAGCGAACCAGACGGTGATCAGTCTAGGAGGTGCGGCGACGGGACGACGCAGTGCCGTCGGAGCCAACAGGATGGAGACCTGCCGCTGCAGCCATCGCACAGCCGTGCGCCATAAAGGACCATTCCAGAAGGAGTCACTGTGAAAGAACAGACCTTCACCGAGATACCGTCGCCTGAAGACAGAAGATCCCACCATGGACAAAGAACAACATAGAAGAACCCAGCTGCTCAGGTGCCCGGTAGGCACTCACCCTCCCTTGTATTGTGGCCCTAGTTAGGTGATGTAAGAATGTTTCTGTAAACTGCTTCGAGCCCACGGGAAGAAGCAGTATATAAGTGTAATATGTAATGTAATGTAATTCCCCATTGGTGGCCACGGGGCACCACCACAAGAAAAAAAGCCTGACCTTGGCTTAAAAACAAAGTTGACTTCACATTGGCATCTGCTCTGCAAACACAGGGCGATTCTGCATTGGCTTTTCACTCTGTTGTTTTAGCAAACCCATGTTGGAACAGAATTCCCCTCTGCATTGCATGCCGCTCTCACTTCCTTTGATCATCAGGTTGTATGGTACCTTCTGCATAGATCTATGGCCATTTTATGGCCGTTCTGGGGTGACTTTGCAGTCAGTACAGCGTTGGCCCAGGGTATTTGAATGTGGTTTTGAGCTGCACCTTCTCCTCAGTGTTGAGAAAATGGGGAGCAAAGGCCAGAGGCAGAACCATCCATAGAGAGCTGCAGACACCCAGGTGGCCCACACGCAGCTGTTGCTTGCAATGCAAACTCACAGGGGAATCCTGCCCCTATGCAAGCAGCTGCTCCCACGGCAGCAAACTGGAGATGCTCAGGGTGACAGGAGGGAAGAGCCTGGCACGCCCGGTCAGTGGGGCAATGGTTGCTGTCACCTGCCAAATTTGAGTTGTATGTGTTTGTTTGGATTTTCTTTCACCTTGCATTGGTGTGCAGCCCGTTCGCCATGGAAGTAGAGCACGTGCTTCATTGCTGAGAATCCAGCAAGGGTTTCCCTGCATGAATGAGAATCAACTTTCACTAGAGTGTGGAATCAAACCCGGTTCTCCCAGATTAGAGTCTGCGCACTTAACCACTATACCAAACTGGCTTGTGGTCCTGATCAAAGTAAATCATCACAAGGTGATGTTGACCATGGAGAGACATAATTTAATTAGCTCCCTCTAAGAAATTTCAATGGCCTCCCAATGGAAAAAAATCCTGGCTACGGCCTACGGGCTTGGTGTCAGCTCTCTTCGTAATTTTTTCCCATGAACACATGAAGCTGCCTTATCCTGAGGCAGGCCATTGGTCTATCGGGGTCATTCTTGTCTACTTTGACAAGTGGCCCTCTGGGGACTTTCTCATCACCTACTGCCTGCTCTCCCCCCCCCTCAGCTGGAGAGGCCGAGAAGTGAGCCAGCAACCTTCTGTGTCCAAAGCTATGCTTATGTTCCCTCCCTATCCATTTGGAGATAAAGTAGGTGTTATGTATCGGGACTGAAACATTCCAGAACTGTTCTACCTGAGACGGGCTGAGCTTGGAGCCCAAGAACAATAGCCCACCAGGACTCCAGAAGTAACCAATCAAGAAGTAATGTTATGTAAATAGCCTATAATTGGGAGTGGGGCATGTCTGGGTGTGGTTTTTTTGCCTGCTATTTAACAGGGCTGCAGCCCTTGGGTTTCAGTCTTGTTCTTGCTGAATTCACTAATAAAGTAGTGCTGATCACTAGACTTAGGGTCTGCTCTTCTGTGGAGCCCACTATTTAACAGTAGGGCTGCCAGCTCTGGACTGGAAAAATTCCTGGAGAGCTGAGAGCAGAGCCTTGGGAAGATGGGATTTGAGGAGGGGAAGGAGCTCGCCAGCGATCTGATTCCATAGACTCCACCCGCTGGAAGTGCCATCTCTGCCGAGGGAATGGAACACTGTCACCGGGAGGTCAGTTGCAATTCCAGAAGATCTTCGCTCACCACTGGGAGGTTGGCAACCCTAGAATGAGCATTGTAGACCTCCGTTTTGAGCTTCAGAATACTGAAGTCCAGTAGCATGTCTAGCCCAAGTTTACTGCATGGGTTGTACTGTGACATTCGATGTATGGACTTTTGGGGGTGGCTGTCATGAAACCCCATGGGTAGGAGTGCCAGGCCTGGGTTGGGAACTACCTGGATAATAGCCTATAATTGGGAGTGGGGCGTGTCTGGGTGTTGTTTTTTGCCTGCTATTTAACAGGGCTGCTGCCCTGGGGTTTCAGTCTTGTTCTTGCTGAATTCACTAATAAAGTAGAGTTGATCACTAGACTGAGGTCTGCTCATCCATGGAACCCACGATTTGACAAGTTTTGCTCCCCCCTCGATTAGAAGCGGGTGGAGCAAAACTGGCTTTGAAATGGCTGAATTGGGGGCGGTTTTACCAGAAGTGGCAAGATAAGGGGACCTGGCAATCCTAAAGAGAACGGAATTGGATACTGTACACCTATTACCCTAGCAAAGGGTTATCCCCCACCCCCTTCCATGAAAGGAGAGTTCTTTGATGTGAGCCAGATCTTCCTCCTTATGTTAGGGGAAGTCTCTTTCCACTGGAGGGATGCTACACAACAGTTCTGCATACAATCCTATGAAAAAACATACAACCCTATGAAAAAACAGGCACACAAACAGGAGGAAGAATATGCATGGTTAAAAAATAAATAGGTCCTGTGCTACAGTTTAGGAGGGGGCTGGGTTGGGAACTACCTGGAGATTTGGGGGGGTGGAGCCTGAGGAAGGCGGGGTTTGAGGACGGGAGGGGAGGGGCCTCAGTGGGGTAGAATGCCCTAGAGTGGGGGGGGCAAACTTGCGTAATGTCAGAACCACATAGAGTAAGCTTTAGATGTTTGAGAGCCGCAAGACGTGAACAAATATTGCACACATATTTCATAGGAAAATATGCAAATTTGCTTTTTAATCAGGGCTCTTTTTGTAGAAAAAGCCCAGCAGGAACTCATTAGCATAATAGGCCACACCCAACAGTAGGAACCCATTAGCATGTTGGGCCACACCCCTGACAGCACAGCTCATTAGCACATTCGGCCGCACCCCCATGTTACCAGAAGTGTGGTCGTCCAGCCACACCCACCTTTCCCTTCTTATTCTGTTGACCTTGTTTGTTGTCAAAACCCAGGGCCTTTTTTTGTAGCAGGAACTCCTTTGCATGTTAGGCCACACACCCCTAATGTAGCCAATCCTAATGAGCTCCTGCTGTTGGGTGTGGCCTATTATGCTAATGAGTTCCTGCTGGGCGTGGCCAACTTGGGAGCCAGCCGGAACTCCGTTCCTGTGTGTTTCTGCCCAAAAATAGCCCTGGTTTTTATTAACATTAACATTAAATGAGATGGCCAGAGATAAAAACAAAAGGGGGTAAAAACAGAAATTTAAAGAGACAAATGCTTTCTCCAAGCCGGTGTCGGGGGGCGGGATTAGGAATGCATTTAAAGTTAAAGTTGCTTTCTATCTCTGCTCCCCCTCACCTCAAGTCTATGCAGGGAGGGGGAACACTGGCTAGGGAAGGGAAGACCAGTCGGGGAGCCCTTCGTGTCCCCAGACACCCTGCTGGGAACCTCACAATATGTTTGAAAGAGTGGCTCCCGAGCGGCAGTCTGGCCACCCCTGCCATAGAGTCTACCCTCCAAAGCAACCATTTTCTCCAGGGGAAACGATCTCTGTAGGTTGGAGATCAATTGTAAAAGTGGGAGGTCTCCAGGTACCACCTGGAGGTTGGCAACCCTACCTATGGGAGTGCACCGCAGCCCTTCACCTGCTCTAAGGCCCTGCCGATGGATTCTTACCGATTTGAAGCTGAAAGGCTGCCCGAGTCCTTCATCGTCACGTGCTTCTAATTAAGACAATATTTGAAGAAGCAAATTTCATTTGGGTTGGGATTTGATGGCTTAGCGGATCCGGCTACGGTCGGAAATGTCGTTTCCCTTTCCCCTTCCTCTGCTGTGGCACCTTGAGCAGCTCTCCATCACCTCTGTTCCTCTCACTTTGGTACGTTCCCTAACCTAAAATTGTCTGGGCAAGGAGGACCAATCCTGCTGACATGACCCGTTCCCCGAAGAAGGTCCTCCTGATCCTGACGGAAAAGAAAGAAAAAAACACCTGGAATCATAATGGGGAAACAAAACGACTGCGTAGGGATGGAACAGACTTTTAAAAAGAAGAGAAAAAACAAAACCCAGCTTTGAGGCATCGGCGGCTTTCTGAGGAACAAAAAGAAGAAAGTGTTGATTTATGTGTTTGATTTGATTTCTGTAACAGTTACCAGAGCATGAAAAGACTTTGCGCTGGGATGTTATCTATTTCTATTATAAGCCTTCCAGAAATGACAGACACCCCCCCCCAAAAAAAAACAACGCTGATGATCATGGCACTGGGGAGGAAGAGAGATTTGGTCAAGAGTTTTCATTGTGCCTAGGAACAGCAGAGAGTGAGCCTGGTCCCGGCCTACATGCTCCGTGAGGAAAGGGAAGACTGGGAAGAGAAGACAGTGAGGGCCCCCTTCCTGAAGTCCACTCATCACTGAGGTAGTCCCGAGGGGCTCTGTAATGAGCCTCAGGCTCATTTGGGGGACAACGTACTTTACTGTCTTGCTTTTGTCACATCTCATAGTGTTGCTGGGCCTGTTCCTGGCAAATCCTGGGTGCTTTTGAGGACAGAACATGAGGATAGGGTTGCCAAGTCCATCTTCCGCCCTCAGTGGGGGACTTTGGGGGTGTTCCTGGAGGGGCGGGGTATCACCGACGTGATGACATCACGTTGGGGATGTCCGCCCCCCCCGCCCCCCCCAATCTCCAGAAACGACAGTTTCCTGCACTTAAAGGAGCCGGCGTTTCCCTTTTAAGCACACGGAGCCGGCGTTTCCCCTTTAAGACCAAAGAGCCAGCATTTCCCTTTTAAGTGCTGGAGCTGGCATTTCCCGGGAAGCCTGATCTCAAGTGGAGATCGGGTTTGGGAGGAAACACGGGTTCTCAAGAGAGAAGGGAGAGGGGTGGCAGTGGGTGTTGGGCGTGGGGCTTCCCCGCCGACCATCTGGCTGGTGGCAGGTAGAACCCCCCCAAAATGGGGGACCCCTGGCAAACCGGGGGGTTTGGCAACCCTACATGAGGAAGGGGAGCAGTGCATGATTTGGGGATGCCACTTTTAGGGGGGGAATCAGAAGTGACATCACTGCATCATGTAATACTCTAGGATTTCCCCCAATCACTATGGTCAAGACCACAGAGATTGGGGACATTACTACAGCATTGTGCAACTAGGGTTGCCAAGTCCATCTTCCACCCCCAGCGGGGGACTTTGGGGGCGTTCCTGGAGGGGGCGTGGCATCCCCAACGTGATGACGTTACGTTGGGGACGTCCGCAGCCCCCCCCGCCCGTGCGCCAGATCTCCAGAAACGACAGTTCCCTGCACTTAAAGGAGCCGGTGTTTTCCTTTTAAATGCAGGAGCCGGCGTTTCCCCTTTAAGAGCAGCCGCATTTCCCTTTTAAGAGCACGAAGCTGGCATTTCCCTGCAGGCTTGGGAGGAAACATGGGTTCCA
>NW_015162536.1:4437-30839 GCF_001447785.1 Gekko japonicus | reverse complement strand
AAGAGTGCTACACGTGTGCCTCTCAACACATGTGTCGGCAGGGGTCGTTTCGTAGAAAAAGAGCTAGGGGAACTCATTAGCATAACTCATTAGCATATGTCACACCCCTGCCATCACTGGAAGTGTGTCATAAGGCCACACCACCTGCCATCACCGGAAGTGTGTCATAAGGCCACACCCACCACTCAGTTAGTCTTAGTCTTAAAGGTTAGTCTTAAAGGTGCTATTTGTTAGCACCTTTAAGACTAACCTTTGTGTTAATCACTCTTTGGGTGAAGAAGTACTTCCTTTTATCCATTCTAACCCGACCGCTCAGCAATTACATGGAGTGCCCACGAGTTCTTTTATTGTGAGAAAGGGAGAAAAGTACCTCTTTCTCTACCTGCTCTTTCCCATGCATAATCATATACAAATACAATACCTTTATTGGCATAAAATATCAAATACACATGCAGCAGAGCCTCAAGATAGGCTGGAGGGGTATCACATTCCGAATTGCCTTAAGATGAGCCTCTCCTCCTAGTTACCTCATAAAACCATGCATAATCTTATAAACCTCAATCATGTCACCCCTCAGTCGTCGTTTCTCCAAGCTAAAGAGCCCTAAGCGCCTTAACCTTTCCTCATAGGAAAAGTGTTCCAACCCTTTTATCATTCGAGTTGCCCTTTTCTGCACTTTTTCCAAAGCTATAATATCCTTTTTAAGGTGTGGTGACCAGAACTGCACACAGTATTCCAAATGAGGTCGCACCACTGATTTATGTAGGGGCATTATGATATTGGCTGATCTGTTTTCAATACCCTTCCTAATAATCCCCAGCATAGCATTGGCCTTTTTTATTGCAGTCACACACTGTCTCGACATTTTCAGTGAGTTATCTACTACAACGCTTGGACCTGGAGTGGCTGCCAGCACTCATATCTTTCAATGCCAGTCCCCCAGCAGCTGCCAGAGTCCACCACCATGACTCGTGAGAAGCACAGGAGGAGTTTAGTTCAGTTTCATCTCAGAGAGAGCAAGAGTCCTGTAGCACCTTAAAGACTAAGGCTGCGGTCACACTGGATGCTTGGCGCGATCTGGCCACATCTCTATTTGCAGTGCTGTAAATAGTTGCAGGACGTTTTGATCAGACACCCCACACTGAACCAACTTCACCATATGCTCACAGCATGGTCCATCATTCAGACTGTTGTGGCATCCTTACCCTCCCCTTTCACGCATGTACATAAGCATGTATCTGAAGCTCTGGCTCCTTTTTGACAGCTTCACAATCCCTCTACCAAGTATTCCAGCCCCTCTCAGCCTCCTGAGAGCCAGTTTGGTGTAGTGGTTAAGTGTGCGGACTCTAATCTGGGAGAGCCGGGTTTGATCCCCCACTCCTCCACTTGCACATGGCTGGATGACCTTGGACAAGCTGTAGCTCTGATAAGAGCTGTTCTTGAAAAAGAGCAGTTTCCGTCAAGAGCTCTCTGAGCCCCGCCTACCTCACAGGGTGTCTGCTGTGGGGAGGGGGAGGGAAAGGAGTTTGTAAGCCGCTCTGTGATTCCCTTGGGTAGTGAAGAGTAGGGTATAAATCCAATCTCTCTCTTCCTCTTCTTCTACTCACATTTAGGACTGAAATCTGGAAGATCCCTCCTCCTCCTCCTCCTCCTCCTCCTCTTCTTCTCTTCTTCCTTTCCTTCACCTCTCTTCTTTGGAATACATGGGAGGGGGGTTTAAAGTGCAGATTTTCACAGGAGTAGTCCCATTGACTTCACTCCATTTATTTTTGTGTCAACATAGGATGCTCTCAAACAGCAACTCTGACACAGAAACAGGAGAGATGGGGTTGGGGGGGAGTTTGTCACTGGAAAACAACTCCCTCAGGGACTCCCAATGTAGAATGACTGCTTGGCCTCAGTGACTGACAATGCCAGGGGAGATTATGCACTTATGCACACATAGCTACCTGACCCCACCACCACCCCCGCCCAAAAGGAGGCATAAACAGAAGGGAAGGTTCAGACTTCCCAAAAGTCTTGACTTTGCAACAGGGAAGTTCAGATGTTTGGATATGCAGGATAGAAGTGCTGGCATACCTAAAGACCAGACTTTCCCTTGTATCGGCAAACTCCACTTCCAGGATGCCCTCTGGACCCAGGTACCAGCGACTGGGGCATGGAAGGCAGATGTTGTTGTCTGAGAATGCTCTTTACATCCGCAGAGGTACCACAGTGATATCAGCCCAAACTGCTGTCAGCTATGCTGCCATGGGGGTTGGGGAGTTCATTCTGTGTCTTGGTAATTGCTATTGCTTTCCTATCTCTGCTATTCTGCCTGTGCCGCAACGCTTATCTCTACAGATGTGCAGGAGGATGTTGTGTTGGAAGTTGTATTGTCTGGAAGTCTCCTATGTACCGTGAGAGACTAATGCTTCCCAGCTTTCACTACCCAACAGTTTTCTAGCTGGTCCCGCACGCAGGAGGGTAACTAATTGGCCCATGCCATGGGGGGGGGGGCATACGAATGCCCTATATCCTATTATGCAGTAGCTAATTGCCGCCATTCTTAACAGTGCCCGTGTTACTGCATCTATAGCTTTGCAATAAAAGTATAACCGTTCCTGGATGCGTGTACTTCGTTGGAAGCTGTGGATTCTGACATTCTGTTAAGAATGGCGGCAACCCATTGAGCATAATAGGATATAGGGCATTCGTAACAGCCTAACAAAATTTGTGGGAGGGGATGAGATTTCGTGAGTCACTGTTCACTTCTTCACCCGAAGAAGTGAGCAGTGACTCACGGAAGCTCATACCCCACCATGCATTGTGTTTGTCTTTAAGTTGCTACTGGATCCTTACTCTTTTCTACTGCTCCAGGCAGAATAACATGGGTACCCATCTCGATCCATCTCCAAGGGAGAGGGCAGTGCAGGGCAGTAGCCAGGATTTTTTTATTTTGGTGGGCACTTAAATGTCAGGGGGGGCACTGTGTCAGGAGCAGCGAGTGAGTAAAAGTTTTCTAAAAGTGACAGGAGAGAGAGAGGGCTGGAGTAGGGGGCAATTGTGCATTGTGGCGTGCCTCACCTGCCGCCAGCCAGAGGTACACTGCCAGTAGACAGGGCAGGGCAAAGGCTTGGCTCAGTGTGGCTGTGGCACACACACAAAATAAAATAAACCAACTGGATGGGAAGTCGAGAGGCCAGAACGGTAAGTCAGGGGGCCCAGCCCCGAGATGCCCCACTGTAACTACAGGCCTGGAGCAGTGAGAGCTCAGTTCTGGCTCAGGAAAAGAGAAGACAGAGAGAAGGGTAGTTCTGCTCAGTAGTGTGGCAGAGTGGTTTAGCTCTACCTTTGAGAGAGGATAGAGTAATCAGGGGTCATTTCCTGCAGGAGCGTACAGGAGTGGAGCTCCGGCAGTAAACAGCCCAGGGGGCGGGCACATGCAACAAGCCCCACCCCCTGCTCCCAGCAGCCCTCGGTCAGAGCAAGAAGCAGCCAGGTAAGTTGCAGGGCTCCCCCCAGCCCCCTGGCCCAAAACAGTCCAGTGGCGCCTTTAAGACCAAGTTTTATTCAGGTACAAGCTCTCCCTCCTCTGCAAGGACAGATCTTCACATCCCCCCCCCCGAATAGCTAGCAATCCAAAACAGTCCAGTGGAGCCTGAGCGGTGGGTGTTGCCTTCTGACACACTTCCAGTGATGTCAGGGGGGATGGCACATGCAAATAAGTTATGCTAATGAGCTCCTGCACCTCTTTTTCTACCAAATGACCCCTGAGAGTAACCGATTGTTACCTTTCTCTGCTAATGAGCAGATTTCATACCGTTTAGTCTGACTCTGGGGAAAGGGCAGGCTGGTCTGGGTAGAAACCTGGGCGTGCGAGAGGATCCAACCTAGTGATTTGTCAGTGAAAGCCTTTTTTTATGCCTGAAAGTGTTAAAGAAAATTCAGACTATGTGCCTCACCCAGATTTCTCCTTTGACTACCTGGAAACCTGTGCTGCTGATCCCTTCTTTGAGAACCAGTCTGTAAATACATAAATCTTCTTGGTTGTTCATATACAATTCCTGCCTCCTTATTCTACTTGCGCACCACAATACTTACCTCAGGGCAGTGAACCCACTTTCTACCTTTGGAACACCTGGTAACTGAGGGGAAGCTTTACAGTTTAAAACAAACCTGTTTCCCCCAAAATCATAGGAGGCACTGTGGGTCCCCTCGGTTGATAAAAACAGCCCATCAGAAGGACTACATGTGTATTTTCCAGGCTTGGTATACATGAACTCATTCCAGTTTAGTGTAGTGGTTAGGAGCGGAGATTCTAACCTGGGAGAACTGGATTTGATTCCCCACTCCTCCACGTGCAGCTGCTGGTGTGACCCTGGGTCAATCTTAAGTTCATTCAGAGCTGTCCTGTCAAGGGCAGTTCTCAAAAGACCTATCTCAGCCCCACCTACCTCACAGGGTGTCTATTTTGGGGAGGGAAAGGGAAAGGGAATGTAAGCCGCTCTGAGACCCCTTCAGGTAGTGAAGGGCGGGGTATAAATCCAATACTTTCTCTCTCTTCTTCTTCTTCTACTCTTAACCATCTGGGTTTCCCATCTTGTGTACTGAAGCTAGAAAATACTTGTGTTACATTATTTATACAAAATGGCAAATGCCCACTGAAAAGAACGGTCCTTAAAAAAAACAAAACCCCGGATGAGCCGCCAACCTTCTGGGATCCATAGGTCTTTCCTTTAATGCCTCCTTTCCGCCCACCTTTAATTCCTCATGGTAAAGTCAAGAAAAAGCATAATTATAGTTTTAATTAAATATTGAGAGTCGTGTTTCGATCTTTCCAAAATGACTTTCAGGAACAATACTACTACTACTGACACTTAATGATAATATTAAGCATGCCCTTCCCGACTTCTTGATACGGAATTAAAATTACAATTTTGCTAGTGCACACCCCTACTTATATTCCATTTGCAGAAATCGAGATGATTGCTGGCAGAGCACACTGAATTACATGTCACTTGTGCACATCCCCCCCAAATGTGCATAGTAGCAAGAAAGGTTTCATTGACACCAAAATCAGCTTGTCACAGCCCTGTAGGCAGCCTCACTCCAAAATATAGATCTTTCTCCAAGCTCCATAATAATAACTTCCCCTGGAGGAAAATAAAATCGTATGTGTAGGTCCAGAAGAAAGGAAGATACCTGGGAAGAGTCCAATGCTCCCTCTAAGCTGTGGAGTCTTGTGAACAAAAATTCTACTTTGTGAGCTATTGGCATTAAAGTTGTGAGTGAGCAATTTGGCAGCTGCATAAATTAGTTTGCTCTGGAGCCATCCTTCCTGAGCTAAGGGAAAAATGTGTGAGCTGGAGGCTAAAAAACTGTGAGCTAGCTCACACTAACTCAGCTTAGAGGGAACACTGGAAGAGTCCATTTCCAATTAAAGAATCACAGCTAGTGACGCTGCTCCTTCCTGAGCCCTGAGAGAGCTACTGTCCATTGGTAGGTTTAAATTCATTTATTAAAACATTTATTTCCTAC
The DNA here is from genome assembly GCF_001447785.1 of Gekko japonicus. NCBI lineage: Eukaryota > Metazoa > Chordata > Lepidosauria > Squamata > Gekkonidae > Gekko > Gekko japonicus. The sequence goes on along the minus strand of NW_015162536.1, from coordinate 25,319 downwards.
TTTTTCTTTCTTTCTTTTCTTAGTATTTTTGCATTTGTGTGTGTGTGTGTGTGTGTGCCCATGCTTGGAAGTCATGGCGACCTCTGGCGACTCCTACTGGGGCATGGAGGACATTCAGAGAAGTGGCTTGATAGCTTGCCTCTGGTAACTTGGCCCTGGTATTCTCTGGAGGTCTCTGCTTAGCTTCGGCCCTGCTTAGCTTCTGAGATCTGACGAGATCGGGCTTGTCTGGGCTATCCAGGTCAGGGCTATCCTACCTTTTCTTGTGGTTCAAAGGAGCTTACAATAATAGTTAAAAACATTTGCAGTTAACCCCCCCATAGCAATTCTTAAATCTCTCCCTCCCTGCCCCCTTACAAGATGCTTGCCAGAAGAAGAAGGAGGAGAAGGAGAAGGAGAAGAGAGGAGGAGGAGGAGGAGGAGGAAGAGGAAGAGGAATTGGATTTACACCCTGCCCTTCACTTGGAGTCTCAGAGTGGCTTATAATCTCCTTCCCTTCCTCTCCCCACAACGGACACCCTGTGAGGTAGGTGGGGCTGAGAGAGCTCTGAGACAACTGCTCTTGACAGAACAGCTCTCAGAGAACTGTGACTCTCCCAAACAATCCGGCCTATGCTTCTTGGTTATGCTTCTGAATATAAAACAGTATAAAGTACTCCAGTATTACAAACTCTGCACCGTATATAACAATATAGCTCCTATCAGTATCCTCATAACAAGAGTCTTTAAAAAAGAGAGAGAGAACTGTGACTGACCCAAGGTCACCCAGCTGGCTGCATGTGGAGGAGTGGGGAATCAAACCCGGTTCTCCAGATTAGAGTCCGCTGCTCTTAACCACTACACCAAACTGGCTCTCAGCCCTGGTAAACAGGCAGGCCTTGCAGCCGCTCCTAAATATCTCCAATGAGGTGTCTCCCCTCATCCCTTCAGGGAAGCCATTCAACAGAGCATGAGCCACCATGGAGAATGCCCAGGTTCTGCTTGATGCCAGATGGGCAACCCTAAGTGGTGGAATAGCCAACAGATGGCTGCCTGATGACCACAGTTGGTGGACAGGGACACACGGAAGGAGACAGTCCTTCAAACTTGGGCAAAAGATGTTCAGTGCTCTTCTCTGTTCCCTATTATAATGCCAGAGTGAAGCCCTGGAGACTAGTGTGATAACCTATATTTTGCTTTTTGTTACCCTAACAGTGATAGGCAGAGCTCTTTTTGTAGCAGGAGCTCATTTGCATATTAGGTGACACGCCCCTAATGAAGCCAATCCTCCAAGAGCTTACAGAGCTCTTTTTACAGGGGCTACTGTAAGCTCTTGGAGGATGGGCTACATTACGGGCTGTGACGCCTAATATGCAAAGGTGTTCCTCCTACAAAAAGAGCCCTGGTAGGTGTCAAGACCTCTTTAGTCAAGAGACCATCTTGCATAGTCACTAGAGTTCTTTCTGTTGGGAGACAGTGTGGCGTAGTGGTTACAGTGTCAGGTTAGGATCTGGGAGGCCCCAGGTTCGAATCCCCACTCTGCCACAGAAGCTGACGTCATGGGTGAACTTGCTCTCAGCCTAATCCGCCTCCAAGGGTCATTGTGAACATAACCTGGCAAAGAAAAACGTAAGGCACTTTGGGTCCCCATTAGGTAGAAAGGCAGGGTATAAATGAAATAAACACAGCTGGCTGTGTTTTAACAAACTCCAGGAGAGAAAAGGGACTTCCCCATGAGCGGGTGTCCCTTTTGATGCTTTTGGGATTTGACCGTGAGCACTTTTTCATCTCTGCACGAGGCAGTCCGGGCAGTGAGCCAAGAAGAGGCTGCTTTGGCGGATAAATCGATGGCTTTGCCGATGGTTTGTTTCCTGTGCAGAAATTGCTTTGATTTGCACATTTCCAGCCAAGAAGAAAAAGCTGCGACTAGAGGCAGGAAAGGGATGACAGATGCTTCAGGCAGGCTTCACTTCCTGGCACGTTGGGTCAGTAGCTGCTGGAGATGGCTTGGATTTCCCACCACTGCTATTTTAATCCCACCATCCCTGCTTTGATTTGTCATCTCCCTGGTGCAAACAGAATGTCTTTATTTCTTATTTCTGTGCCATTTTCTACTCCTTTCGGTGAACGTTCCCCTGAAAAAAACATGCCGTTTTCAATGTTTTTACGTCAACAAATCAGCATTATACTTACATTATATGCATAAATGATGTGCACAGCATATATAAATATCATAGAAACTGAATATAAAAGCCATACAACATCTGTGCAGAAAGCAATTGAATCTATAAAACCAACAATTAAAGAGGAGAACTTGAGCCCACTGATAAAAATAGACGGAAGTCTGAAAAGAACAAAAACAGGAATGGTTCACTCGCTCTCAGTAACTATCCCCACCTTTCCATTCATGCTTTTCTTAATTCAGGCCCCGGTCACATGGCAAAGTTGCCACGGGAGAGGCACGGGAGTCCCGCGGATTTTCCGGGCGTGATCACACCCCAACATCGGGGAAGCGCAGTGCTCTCATGGCAAACCCGTGACTCCCCGCCGAAGGTGCGGATTAGAGGTACTAGTTTCCAGAAACCGCAGGCCAAGGGCGGACGTCTGATCACGTTTCCAGTGGACTTACGTGGCATCCGGTGCTTGCCACTGTTTATCGCACACAAGGGTTTTTTTGTCTCCCAAGTCTACGCAGGTTGCGCAACAGCACCCAACAGCGCATGTGCACAAAGAGCGATTGCTAGTGTGATCGCGTGGCGTGGCTTCTGTGCCACGCTGCAGGATACCCGTCTGGTCGACATCTCCCCCCTAACCACGGGACCTCGACTGGGACGTGTGCACGGGCGGCCGCGCGTTAGTTTCCTCCGGGGCAATTAGCCACGCCTCCCCCCAGCGATATCTGGCCCGTGTGATCGGGGCCTCAGACTCTCTGATGAATTTTAATCATGCCATTCCTCCAAGGAGGGCAGGGTGGTATACATGGCTGTCCCTGTCCCATTTTCTCTCACAACAACCCTGCAATGTAGCCTAAGGCCACCTGGTGAGCTCGACAGAACTGGGAATTTGAACCTAGGCATCCCTGATCCTAGTCCACTCCTCAAACCGCTATACTCAGGGCTGATAATTCTGGGTTGAGAAATGACTGGATATTTTGGGGGTGGAGCCTGAAGAGGGAGGGGTTTGGGGAGGGGTGGGACCTCCCCTACTTTTGCTCAGGGGAACTGATCTCTATTATCTAATTCCAGGAGCTCTCCAGGACCCACCTGGAGGCTGGCAACCCAAACTACACCACATAGGCCAAAATTGTGGGGAGGGAACTAGGCTCGTTAGAGGAGCTTTAATTGCCTTTACACTTGGGCCTAAGTTTTATCACACATCCCTCACAGAATTTCAAGTGGAGTGTCATATACAATTGCTTGTTCTTTTTAAAAAAGTGTGGTGCCATTGGCTGTCAGGTGGGTTTTATTGGAATTTATGAATACCATAGTTTAAACCCAATAGCAAGACCAATAGCCCTACAGATCAAAAAGAAGAAGAGATTGGATTTATACCCCGCCCTTCACTACCCAAAGGTGTCTCAGAGTGGCTTACAAACTCCTTTCCCTTCCCCTCCCCACAACAGACACCCTGTGAGGTAGGCGGGGCTCAGAGAGCTCTTGACAGAAACTGCTCTTTTTCAAGGAAAGCTCTTGCAAGAACTATGGCCGGCCCAAGGTCATCCAGCCAGGTGCAAGTGGAGGAGTGGGGAATCAAAGCCGGTTCTCCCAGATTAGAGTCCGCACACTTAACCACTACACCAAATTGGCTCTCAAGCTTGGGATGCTGAGGGATTCTTAATGGTTCTTAACATTTCTTTGGGTTTCTCTGCCCGGGGCACACATGGCCACCCAATGAGGATCAAGCAACACCATCCCCAAAGGTTTATGATTGAAAACTGTCGTGTGTTTCCAGCCCTATGAAGACACTGTGTGGGGTGAATTGGATCAGGGTCATGGTGGGTGGGTAGGGTTGCCAGGACCCATCTTCTACCCGGCAGAGAGATTTGGGGATGGTCTGGAAGGGATCAGGGCCATTCCCAATGTATTGACATCATGCAGAGTGACGTCATCATTTTGGGGACACAGAGACACACGCACAACCCCCACTTTCCCTTGACCATTTAGTCCCTTTAAATGGTTGGGGACAAAGCGGGCACCGTGCTCGCCTACCCTGCAAACCATGAATTCTATGGCTTTAGGCCAAATTTACCATAGATTTTTGCCCTTAAACTGGAGTGTTGTGCTGTGACCTGGGGTGTGGCAACCCTATGTGTTGATGATGATGATGATGATGATGAAGAAGAAGAAGAAGAAGAAGAAGAAGAAGAAGAAGAAGAGATTGGATTTATACCCCGCCCTTCACTACCCAAAGGTGTCTCAGAGTGGCTTACAGACTCCTTTCCCTTCCCCTCCCCATAACAGACACCCCGTGAGGGAGGCGGGGCTGAGAGAGCTCTGCAACAAACTGCTCTTTTTCAAGGACAGCTGTGCCAGAGCTTGTGACTGACCCAAGGTCACATCAGCAGGTACAAGTGGAGGAGTGGGGAATCAAACCCGGTTCTCCCAGATTAGACTCCGCGCACTTAACCACTACACCAAACTGTTGGGGGGTTAAATCTACCCTTCACTATTTCCTCAGCTGAAACTGACCCCAAGACTCTTTTTAACTCCACTAGGGAGAACAGGCCCCGACCTGGAAGGCTGATATCCTCAGATCCTAGGGTTGCCATGGAAGGTTTACCAGCTGGCGAGGAGGCCTACACCAGCATCTCAGCATCCTTGCTGCCTATGCGATGACATCACTCCCAGCATGCTCCAGAAGTGACACCCCCTCATTGCCAGCAACAATGCTGAGATACTGGTCTAGGCCTCCCCCGTTGCTAGTCTGTCCTCCCACCGGCCAGCTGATCGGCAGCCAGGGGTGTGGCTCGGGATCCCCTACTCTGAGCAAGGTGACAGCAACCCTGTTGGATCTCAGCTGCTAAGCAGGGTCAGCTCTGATTAGTGCTTGGATGGGAGACAACAGAGGAAATCAGGGGTTGCTATGCAGAGGCAGGCAATGGCAAACCACCTCTGTTTGTCTCGTGCCATGAAAACTCTATGGGGAATGCCATAAGTTGGCTGTAGCTCGATTCCCCCCAAAGGGAAAACAAACAGGGGTCCCAGTCACATGGGGAATTTGCTGTGCGAAAGGCACGAATGCTGGGCGAATTCTCAGGGTGCGATCACACCGCAACATCTGGCAACTGTAGAGCACCTGTGGCTAACCTGTGGCATGCCGCCGAAGATGCACAGTTAAAAAATACCTGCAAAGACCTACTAGCAAATGGTTTGCCACGGGCTGCAGATGGACTCATTCAGTGTGATCGCGCCGGCAAACGCCTATTCCCTCCAGCCGTCCTCTTTGCAGCACGCACCGAAGGACGAAACCCCGGTGCGCCACCGTCGCGTCTGATCGCATAATGGCAGATTAGAATGTGATGGCGCAAATAGCCACACACACACACACACCGCGTTTTCCGGCACGTGTGACCAGGGCCAGGGCCAGTCTTTTCTTGGCTTGTTCCCCCTTCTTAAATCCCTTGATTTTTAGTGTGCCAATGAGATTGCTGGAACCCCGCCAGATTGGAGGGATATAATGGCTGTCCTCAGCATGTACCTCCCATTCTGGTTGCACAGAATCTATATTCCTGTTATCAGGGCTTTTTTTGTAGAAAAAGCCCAGCAGGAACTCATTAGCATATCAGGCCACACCCAACAGCAGAAACTCATTAGCATATTAGGCCACACCCAACAGCAGAAACTCATTAGCATATTAGGCCACACCCAACAGCAGAAACTCATTAGCATATTAGGCCACACCCAACAGCAGAAACTCATTAGCATATTAGGCCACACCCAACAGCAGAAACTCATTAGCATATTAGGCCACACCTTGACAGCACAGCTCATTAGCATATAGGCCACTCCCCATGTTACCAGAAGTGTGGTCATCCAGCCACACCCACTTTTTGCTTCTTATTCTGTTTGTTTATTCTCAAAACCCAGGGCTTTTTTTGGTAGCAGGAACTTCTTTGCATGTTTGTTATGCAATACAGGGCAATATGTCCAGTGGTCTGACTAGGTCCCCTATGTATTTTCACCCCATTTAAAAACAAATACCTGGAATATTCAGCAGAGAGACAGAAACAACGAATTGAAGCTGTTTGTTGGTTTCAATGTGTTCCCCATGGTGAGGCTAATTTTGTGAGGAAAAAACAATATGTACTCCCCACACCAGCTATTTTTGTGTTATACAGGGCAATATGTCCAGTGGTCTGACTAGGTCCCCTACATATTTTCACCCCATTTAAAAACATATACCTGGAATATTCAGCAGAGAAACAGAAACAACGAATTGAAGCTGTTTCTTGGTTTCACTGTGTTCCCCGTGGTGAGGCTAATTTTGTGAGGAAAAAACCAATATGTACTCCCCACACCAGCTATTTTCAATAGGCAAAACTGCATTTCTAGGTTTCTTTCTATTGCTTTTCTGAATACTTACAAGGCAGGCCCAATTGAAATGCAGCATTGTCATGCCCTGCCTCTCAGATGAAGTATTAAACCCTGATAACTTTGTCTCTTCTCTGTCCAATTTCAAGGCAGAAGGTTAGGGGACTCTAGCTTTCAAAAGGGACAATAGAAAGAATGTCATTATTTTTCTAGAAGGGCTGAAGAAGATATTCACAACAAAGGTTGCTGAATGTTATTGATTTAAGTAGCTGGGCTATCGACGAAGACCTGCGTTTTGAATGGGAAAGGGAAAAAAATCTTGATCTTGATTCTGCTACATTTGCATATGCTTTGCAGTGGAGCCAGTTCACACATTTAAAGGCCAGTGGTCCAGGGGCTGGCTCACACATGCACTTTAAATACCCTCATGTCCCTACACCTGAGGCTTATCTGTTTAGCATCTTGATGTACCTTGAGAAGCATTTTATTGAAGAGGATATATGTAATTTCTATTTGTGGTGCGGTGTGTTATATCAGTGATGGCCCAGCCTTTTATCTAATGACCAGGAGCTGGAGTAGACTCCATGCCAATGGAAACATCCACACAATGGGTTCAACCACAGATCTAATTTAGGGTCCTGTCAGTCCAAGGAAACTACCAAATTTGTAAGATCTGATTTGTAGAAGAAGGAGGAGGAGGAGGCAGGTGTTCAAGTGTCCCTTAGTACAGGTAAAGGTTCCCTTGCTCGAAAGCCAGTCGAATCCGACTCTAGGGTTGCAGTGCTTATCTCCGTTTCAAAGCCGAAGAGCCAGCGTTGTCTGAAGACGTTTCCATGGTCATGTGGCCGGCATGACTAAACACCAAGACTCACGGAACGCTGTTACCTTCCCACCGAAGTGGTACCTATTTATCTACTTGCAATTTCTTGCTTTTGAACTGCTAGGTTGGCAGGAGCTGGAACTAGAGATGGGAGCTCACTCCATCATGCGGCACCCGGGTCTCGAACTGCTGAACTACTGACCTTCCACAGCCTGCAGTCCAGCGTCTTAACCACTTGAGCCACCGCAGCTCCTCGAGTGTCCCTTAGCTGAATCCTAGTTGCTGTATGGCATGTGGGGAGGGGAGGTGGGGCTTGACACCTCTTGGCATAGGATTGGTGCAGAGGCTACGAAAGGTGAAGCATGGCAACATTAGCTGAGCTGAGTTTTAGTGCATGGTGCAGTTGCTACTCTACAGGCAGCCTCTGGGGGCAGCCTGTTAGATGGTGACCGGCATTAGACTGCTGGGGTGGATGCTAGCAAGCATGATGAATAAAATCCTGTAGATCGATCTCTAATAAAACCTAGCCTAATCTATGCTTTGAGTCCTCATTCAAGGTTCCAGGGCAAGATAGTGGGTTTGTAGTTAAGAGTGTTGGATTAGCAACTGGGAGATCCAGGTTTAAATCCCCCACTTGTGCCATGGAAGCTCCCTGTGTGATCTTGGGTCACTCACACTCTCTCTGCCCAGTCTTCCTCACAGGAATCTTGGAAGGAGAAATTGGAGGAAAGGAGAATGATGTAAGCTGCTTTGTCCCTCGATCATACTGGAAGGCTGATGCACAGGCATAGTGTATCCAGACACTGTTTCTAAATGTAGCTCTGGTCAGCTTAGAACATATTTTATTGGCGTCTGGTGTGATTTGAGAGAAAGGTATTTAACCTCTCTCTTAACAGGTTATATGAATTTATCATCTCAATTTTTTTTCCAGTTTTCATTGTAGATGAGGACTGGAAAACTACCTTGGAAGTTGCTGAATACTTAGCTGTGGCGATTGCCTGTAAAAGGGCTGGATCTTGATCTGTTCAAGTCCTTTGAGTCAGAAGAACAGTAAGATAAGAAGAAGCTGAGCTTGCTTGGGTTCCCATTGGGAAGAAAAGCAGGGTATTGTCAGCAAGCTGCCAAATTTCCTTTATTTTGGTTTTCCTATCTATGCGCTTGAGTGCTTTCGCTTTCATATGTAGCCCCCACACACACACTGAAGGACCTCTCTGTAGACCACAGTGGTGGCTCTGCCCTCAAGTGCTATTAATTCACATAATGCTAAACTTTATATAGTTGCCATTTGGCTATTTTCCCCCTCTTAGATTCCTCATGGGAAAAGCTTTGCTGACACATAGTGTTTTTTCCTCTCTCCACAAAGTTACCGCTAATGCTAATGGATTGTGCTCTGTGTTTATCGTGTTTTCCCTTGTTTCAATCTGGGTATAACTCTCAAGTGTAATTAGAAATTGCTATTTTAAATTCCCAGCTTCCCCTTCCGGTGAATCTAATGAAGTGGTGATTAATATTCCATGGGGCTGGATGGAAAAAGTATCTCCAGGTAATCTAAAATAGTTGTGGGTGAAGTGTGTGGTGTCATTCAGTTACTGCCAGGGATGCAATTTCCATCAACTGAACGTTGCGGAATCATTAAATAAGCAGTTCATTTGAGCATTGCTCCATTCCCAAATCCCTTTGGCCATTGCATATTTTTTGCATGAATGCCTTAGCTAAGTAAAATACTTGGGGCTGCAATCTGGTATATAGGGAGGCTATTTTTATTTTATTTATTTATTTATTTATTTGATTTTTACCCCGCCCTCCCGCCGAAGCAGCTCAGGGCGGCTTACAACAATAAAAGCAATAAAACAATATACAATACATTAAAATCACATTTAAATGAGGTGATCCTCATTTAAATTACAATGAGGATCACCTCGCTGGATGAGGCAATGGGTGCCGGGCGCCCAGTTCACTTCCCTGAGCTATCTGTTGGGATGCTTCACATCTCTTCAAAATGCAATAATTAGTTGTGACCACGTGATGCTGCCTTATACTGAATCAGACCACCGGTCCACCAACATATGAACACATGAAGCTGCCTTATACTGAATCAGACCGTTGGTCTGTCAAGGTCAGTATTGTCTACTCTAACTGGAAGCTTCTCTCCAAGGTCTCAGACAGAGGCCTTTCACATCACCCACAGCTTGGTCCTTTTAAGTGCAGTTGCTGGGGATTGAACCTGGGACCTTCTGGATGCAAAGTGGATGCTCTGCCACTGAGCCGTTGCCCCTCACCAAAGGTCAGTATTGTCCACTCAGACTGGCAGTGGATCTCCAGGGTCTCAGACAGAGGTCTTTCACATCACCCACAGCTTGGTCCTTTTAAGTGCAGTTGCTGGGGATTGAACCTGGGACCTTCTGGATGCAAAGTGGATGCTCTGCCACTGAACCACAGCCCTTTTCCAGGTCAACAGCTCAGCAAGAAACAGATGTCTGAATCTGATTCCCTGTCAAATAGTTTGTCAGTACAATTACTGTTTTTTAAGAGAATTTCACTTATGTACCTTAGCTAGTATCGTTAAGAAAAACTCTCAATTCCTCTTTACATATTTGTTCCGTGAAATCCATCAGTCCATTTCTTTCCCGCTTTTTAGGCATTTGGAGTCCGTTCTGAATTAATTCCATTTTGATAGAAGTTTGAAACATGAAAGGGCAGGAACGGAGGTTCTGCACAATTTCAGAATTCACTCTGCAGATGCTCAGAGGCAGGCAATATCTTCCCAAACCTTCCTTTACTCCTATGGGAGCCCCACCTTTCTGCAAAGAGAAATCACTTTTTTAAAAAAGGCAAGAAAGAGAATAAGAGGAATAACTAGCTATATTGAAAAAAAGTGAACTTTGGAATAAGAAATTCCTCTCCTGATAACCACACTAATAGTTTCAAAGCCCATCTCTCTTTCCCCCTTATGTAAGGTATATATTTTTTCACTGATTAATCACCTGCCTTCAACAAATTAATCTATTAATTAATAAATAAACTAAAACTTGCATGTTGTTAAAACCTCATATATGAGCAATGGTCCAATATTGAAGGAAATATAAAACACAGTTTAATAAGAAGGAGCAGGGAAAAAAGCCATTCATTGTTAAAAAGAAAAGCCATTCATTAAAAAAAAATCCTCTACATTGCTGTAATGATAACAAATAGGGATGGACATGAACCACATTTTAGAAATTCAGTTTGTGGTTTATGGCTGAACCACGAACCAAATCATGTTGGTTGGCAAACTGAACCAGTTCATATTGATTTGTGACCTGTGCTTTCTGCTCCCTGCCACTCAGCTATTTTCGTAAAGAACAGACATCAGGGGTTTCAATGGCTCATAGCCATTTAAACCCTGGCTTTCTGCTCTTTATAAACTGCCATAAACTACCACAAACTGCCTTAAAATTTCTGGAAGGTCATGGTGGCTCTTCAGTTTGTGAACATCAATTCGTGAACCACGAACTGGCTAAAATTTGTGACAAACTTTAGTTCGTGAGCCGGTTCATGCCCATTTCTAATAACAAGTCCAGATTTTTCTTATACTCTAGAGCCCTGGTCGCACGGGCCGGAAAATGCGAGGGGGAAGCATGGCTGTTTGCCCCGGAACAAAGTAACGCGCGGCAGCCCGATCAGATGTCCTGTCGAGGTCCCATGGTTAGGCCATTAGGTGCCAATCACACGGCTAGTCTGCAGCGCGGCAAAGAAGCAGCATGGCACGATCACACCAGCAATCGCGCCGCACCACTTCCATGGCAAATGGGATTTTTGGGGGGTCTCACCGAAGTTTGCGCATGTGCATGATCGTTTGTGAGCATCCTGTGGAGAGTTTTAAAAAAACCATCCGGTTTGTAACGGGACATGGACGGGTGCCAGATGCCACGGGTTTCCAGTGGAAACGCGGTCAGATGCCCGCCTTTGCCCCGCATTTTCTGGAAACTAGTACATCATATGTGGTGGGTTTTTACTCCGCATCTTCGGCAACAAGCCACGGGTTAGCCATGGGTGCACTACGCTTCCCAGATGTTGTGGTGTGATCGTGCCTGGAAAATCCGCCGATCATCCATGTCTTCAGCATGGAAACTTCTCCGTGTGAACGGGGCCTAGTAATCCTAAATAGTGCAATCCTAAATAGAGTTGGTGGTAGAAAATGCTGCAAGTTGCAGCTGACTTATAGCAACACCTCATGGGGTTTGCAAGGCAAAAGACATTCAGAGGTGCTTTGCCATTGCCTGCCTCTGTTTCGTAATCCCGAATTTCATGACAACAACACTTCTTTTAATGGAGATGGATGCCATCAAGAAGGTATTGAGTTCAGTGGCACCTTTAAGACCAACAAAGTTTTATTCAAGGTATAAGCTTTTATTGCATGCACACTTCTTTAGATACATTGAAATGAAAGTTACAGTTCATACATATAGGTAGAGGGTGAGAAGCAAATTAGCATACAACATAATGAAGATGTTTAACAGATGCAAGGACCAAACCGGAATAACAAGCTAAGTTTATATGGTCACCATTTGTTTGGACTTAATTCCAGGGGAAAACATAGTGAAGCAAATACATATATCAAAACTGGAGATTAATGTGTAAATGTATTCTTCTTAATAGCGGAATGCTGACAGTAATTACTTTGTTACACTCCACCTGTCTTCTCTCAAGCATGGAGGTAACTAACAGCATTTTTTCCCTTAAAATGGGGGTGATTGGTAGTGCAGTGTTGCATCTCTGTCACCAAACCAGAGAAATACATCCAGTCTACCATTCCAAATTACATTACATTCTACTATTCATTGCATTACATTACTATTCCACTATTCCAATCTACTATTCCAAATAAAAAAATACAATAAAAATAAAATAAAGAGGATGTATGGCCCTTCTTGGTGAGAATACAGATGCAAGGACTGAATGAGATTAGCATATGTAGTGAGATAAGAAACCAATATCCCTTTTAAGTCCTGGGTGTGGGGGTTTTTTTTGTTCCAAGTGTTGTAATAACTTGTAATTCAGCCATTTCCTGTTCCATTCTGTTCCTGAATTTCCTTTGCATTAAAACAGCTACTTTGAGGTCACCCACTGAGTGTCCTGGAATGTTGAAGTGTTCTCTACAGGTTTCTCAGTCTTGTGATTCTTAATGTCATATTTGTGTCCATTTATCCTTTGGCACAGGGTTTAGCCTGTTTGCCCTTTGTAGAGAATGGAAGGGCATTGTTGGCAGTTAATGGCATATACAGTGTCAAAAGATGTGCAAGTGAATTAGCCTAAAATGCCGTAGTTGATGTTGTTAAGTCCAGTGATTGTGCTGTCTGGGTGTATGTGGCAGGAAAGCTGGCATTTGGGTTTACTGCAAGGTCTGGTACCAGTGTCCATGTTCAAGTCAGATGTTGTATTATTGTGGGTGGGGAGTTGTTTAAAAGGGGGGGGGCTGTCTGTGTGCAAGAAAAGGGTTGTCCCCTGGTGCTTGTGAAAAAGAACTATCATTATTCAGTAGAGGTTGTGGGAGTCATTCCTGATGCATTGAACTGTTTTGAGTTGAGAGCTGTAAGTGACCTGGGTCCAGCGTGTCCTGGAAGTGGAGTTTGCTGACACCAGGGAAACCCCTATCTTTACATACCCCAGTGCTTCCACCCCACATTTCCCCACATCTGAGCTCCCCTGTTGTGAAGTAAAGCCATTTGGGAAGTCTGAACCTTCCCTTCCATTTGGTTATGATTTTTTTTAAAATAAGGTAGCTATGTGTGCATAAGCACATAGTCACCCCTGGCGCTTTCAATCACCACGGCCAAGTAGTCATTCTGAATCGGGACTCCCCAGGGGAGTAGTTTTCCAGCAACAACCCCCCCCCAAAAAAGAACCCCTCTCTCCTGTTTCTGCATCAACTTTTTGAGAGCATCCCATGATTGACACAAGGGTAAATGCACTGAAGTCAATGGGGCTACTCCCATGTAAATCTTCAATGTAGCTATTTGAGAGCATCCCATGATTGACACAAGGGTAAATGCACTGAAGTCAATGGGGCTATTCCCATGTAAATCTTCAATGTAGCTATTTGAGAGCATCCCATGATTGACACAAGGGTAAATGCACTGAAGTCAATGGGGCTATTCCCATGTAAATCTTCAACGTAGCTATTTGAGAGCATCCCATGATTGACACAAGGGTAAATGCACTGAAGTCAATGGGGCTACTCCCATGTAAATCTTCATTTTACCTCCCCCCCCCAATGTATTCCAATGTAGAGAGGTGAAGGAAAGGAGGCTGGGAGGGGGTGGAATACTTGGCAGAGAGATTGTGGAGCTGTCAAAAGGAGCTGGAGTTTCAAGTACACGCTTTTGTGCAAGGGTGAAAGGGGGGGAAAAGGATGTCACAGCAACCTGACGGCACCTGGTGTTTTTGGCCACTGTGTGACACAGAGTGTTGGACTGGATGGGCCATTGGCCTGATCCAACATTGGCTTCTCTGGCCCCTAACACACGGCAGGGGAAAAAGCAGCAAAAAGCCATGGGGCGAGTGTGCGATGAAGCCAGTTCAGGGTGGGATGTCTCATGATCAAAACTTCCTGCAGCTATTTACACCACCACAAATAGAGGTGCCACCAGATCGCACCAAGCCTCCGGTGTGACCACAGCCTCTGAGTGCTTTGCTAGGCAGCAAAGGTCAGGTACCCACACCACTCAGCTTTTTCATGCATTACCATGTTGAAGGCTATATATGTGTATAAGGAAGATAAAGCAGCTGTGTGAATGGGTACAGGAGATGTTTGGACAGCTTTTGCCAAGAAGGTGGGGAAAGGACAGTAAAGGGGCTGGTATTTTTTGCACAAAAAATAAAGATACAAAGTGTGTTGCATTCTGAACATTTCTAGAGGCTCCACCCATCAAGGCTCCTCCAAGTGGCTTCCAAGGTTATGGGTGAGGCTACTGCTGCAGACAAAAACATCCTTCCTTCCTCAACAAGAGCTAGTTGCTCTGAATTCTTGCCTTGCTTGCTTCCGCCTCTCCTCTCCCCCACCCATTCCAGCTCAGAGCCTTCTCATGCATCTGTGATTGCAGGAGCCGGTGAGTGGCCCCTTGCGTTGAGAGGGAAGGAGTACTGCCATAGCAGGGAAGCTTATGGGATCCCCCTTCCCACATCTTCCTCCAGCCAAGTCCCCCTCCCCTCAGCTACGTGATTGAGGCTCGGTGAGCAGGCAGTAATGTGCATGTGCACCCTGCATATGATTTGAAGCCAACTTAAAGGCATATCCTCTGCTCCAGTTGAGAGGCTGCCCTTTCCTTCAGTCTGTCTTTCTACCTTTTTTGGAGGGGGGGGTGTGATTTTTAAAGTATTAGCATGTGTAGATTTAAACTTCGAGGCAGTGTGTTTATTAAGAAATAAATCTCATAGTATTCGATGTACTTAGAATTGCAACTCTGCCATCAGGTTCATAATCCATTCTTTTTGAAAAAAAATCTTTCTATCCTGTGCATATGGCCCAATACTCATGAGACCTGTAGTGGATACAGAGGCAGGGTTCTCGTCTCTCCTTTGCCGTGGTCAAAATGAAACTCCATAGCTAACAGCAGCTATAGTGGGTTGGAGTGGATTTGATGGAAAAGGGAAGAGTTAGGTCTCTAAAACGATATTCTCATATGTTTATTTATTCCAGAAACATATTGAAACTCACTGATGCTCTGCTAAAAATACTGTAAGATGTCTGCAAAAGAAAGTGCTGTTTCAACAAAATGAGAAATTGCAGATGAGCACTGTGTCTTTAATGATAAATGGACTACTGAGTGCTTTTCTGCTTTAAACAAGGATAAAGCAGTCTGCCTGATATGTCTTGAAACAGTATCAGTATTAAAGGAGTACAATGTTAAAAAGCACATTGAATTGTGAGCTACTCAGGTCCCTGCCACACGGCAGGAAAAAAAGCGCCCAAAGCGCGGGTTTTAAAAGCCACACCAAATTAGAGACGCTGCGGCGAGATCCCACGGATCCCCTGAGCTGCGGCGCCGTTGCTCCCCAGCACGGTGGGAAGGGGAGGCTGGCGAACTGCGCATGCTCACACATGTGCAGTTTGGCCAGGAGCTGGGGATGTGCCGGCGCAAGGATGCGCCAGCGATCCCACGGCCGGGCTTGAGGCGCTCTTCTCCGAAGAACCACCTAGGTAGGTGGTTCTTTTTTGGTGTGGTGTTTTGGGCGGGAGGGACGGATCGGGGATGGACAGGCAATGATTCCCAGATGTTGCCGTGGGATCGTGCCCGTTTGCTCTGCCCCCGAACCGTCCCTCTCCTGGCCCAAATCCACTCGTGTGACCGGGGCCTCAGTGTATCAAGGAGAGGTGCGAGTGAACAAGATTAAGTCTCTTTAAAATCAATGTTTTTGCAGCAAAATAGTTTTAGAAAGTACATTGAAGAGAACCTGTTTGATGTGAAGGCCAGCTACCATGTTGCTAAATGTACTGCTGAGAGTGTTAAACCATCCACTGATGGTGAATTTGTTTAAAAGTGCATGGTTAATGTAATGGAGGAAATGTGCACTGATAGGATATCTTGTATTAGTGTTTCAGTTTATCTACATCTACAATCACCAGGCGTGTTGAAGAACTAGGAGAAGAGCTGCATGTGTCACTGACTGTCAAGGCAAAAAGTTTTGATCCCCCCCCCTTTGACATTAGATGAGGGCAATGACATTCTAGACGCTGTTCAACTACTATTTTTTTTTAATCAGGGGGATAGATTCCAACTTCAGAATTACAGAAGAGTTGTGTGCACTGCAGAGTTTGAAAGGCACCACAACTGAAGAAAACATATTCTTGAAGGTGTGTAAATAAGTAGAAATTTTTAGTCTGAGTTGGGATAAAAATGAAAAAAGCATCAAAACTGATGGTGCAAGAAATATAGCAGGAAGTAAAACTGGTGTAGTTGCAAGAACTATTGAAATTAAACGGTACACTTCCCCTGCAATTTCATTGCACCATTCATCAGCAACCCTTGTGCCATAAGATTCTTAGTAGGAAAGTGTGATGCATATTGTTGTATCCAGCATTAATTGCATCAGGCATCAAGACCTTATTCATTGTCAGTTTCAAAAGGTCTTCTCAGAAATAGATGCAGAATATGGAGATTTAGTGTACCATGGAAAAGTCAGGTGGCTTAGTAGAGGCAGTCCTCAAACATTTTTTTCAGAAGTTGGTGTTTTTTTCAAGGAGAAAGAAAAAGGTCAAGAAGTGCTTTCTGACCCTGAATGGATTTTTGATTTGGCTTTCTTAACTGATACCACAGAGCATCTGAATACATTGACTATAGGGTTGCAGAGGAAAGGAAAGCTTGTGTGTGACATTTATTCTGAATTGAAAGCTTTTGAAGAAAAACAAAACATATTTGTGAAGCAAGTTAGTGAAGGCAACTTTTCAAACTTCTCATGATGAAATGGACTAAAATTTGAGAAAGATGGGAATTTACAATTCAGTGCTGAAAGACATATCAAAGCACTGAACCTATTGCAGGTGGAATTCCAGAACAGATTCACTGATTGCCGAAGCATGGAAAGGAAATAAGGTTTCAGAAGGTACTTGTGCTGTGAGGACAGCTGCTGCCAAAGCAACGTTTTTTTAAAAAAATCTGCACAGCCAATCAAATCTACAGTGACCAATCAGAAGCTTTGCTGGGCAAAAGTGCACGTTGTGAATGGCAACTGATTTAGGTAATAACATTCTTTCAATTTAAAAAAAATATTTTAAGAAACAGAACAAAAACAACAAGCATATATGCAAACTGTCATGATAACAAGGAACTAGAAAACTAATGCAGTTTGAGTTACATAATATGAAGAAGTTCGTAATACTTTTTTGGTACAGAATAACTAGAAAATATATCATTATTAAAAACTGTTTCTAGAAAAGGAAGCCATAACACAATACAGATAGCTTATTATGTAGTTAATCATGAGAAATCCATAAATAATCATGAATTCTACCTCATTAGATAGACTCTATTTAACCTGGCTCATCTGTCCCCTTTGCCCCTTCCCTCTTCCTGCACTCCTGGTCTCTGCTGTTATTTCTTTGAAGCCCTTTCATATGCAACTCATCACATGATGTCCTGGTCATCAAGTGATGGCCATACATGGGTGAACCATCCCTAAGTTACAGAAGTAATGAACTTTCACAAGCAAGAATGGCTTCTCAGGTTCTGTCACGTTGCCATGTGAAGGCCACTTGAGCCTTTCTTCAGATGGTGGCTGGTCCACACGGTAAACCATGCAAACCACAACCGCATGTGCTTTCTTGCCTAACAGACCTCCACAAAATGTTTCAAGTGGGAGCCTGCAAGTGAAGGCAGTGTACCTGGCAAGGGCTGGTCTCCATGGCAGGGTGGGAAATTTAAACGGGCTGTTGATTGGCACAGGCCACCCACAAACAACGTTGGAGGGGCACGGGAGCTTCTCCAGTGCATTCCACTCTTGCTCTGGCATGGTTTGGATAAACATCTGGAGCACTGGCACAATGTCACCCTGGTAGTTTAGCGTGTCTAAAGATGTCGAATGGATGGCTCATTGAGCTAAAAATATTGAGTATTTGAGGCCAATGTTTTTTTTTAAAAAAAATCTGTACGTTTAGTTTGAGGCAATCATTTCACTGCATGATTTTAAGCCTATTTCAAACATTTTGAAGCCCCCCCCCTTGCCTAGGTCTGCCCAGGAGGGTGGGGAATAGGGAGTGTCAGTGTCTCTCGTATAGGGTTGCCAGCTCTGGGTTGGGAAATACCTGGAGATTTTGGGGGTGGAACTTGTGGAGGGTGTGGTTTGGGGAGGGGAGAGACTTCAACAGGGCATAATACCATACAGGCCACCTTCCAAAGCAGCCATTTTCTCCAAGAGAAGTAGACTAAACGTTTTTAGTAAATAAATAATAAATAAACAATCTCTGTAGAGATCCCCAGCCCCCACCTGAATGTTGGCAAGCCTACCCTCCCACTGTGACCCCCGTGTACCACCTCAGATTCGTGCCCTCCCTTAAAATCATTTGATGGGCTGCTGCACAGAATCCGTCTATTTCAGAGTGGGCCCGGTGTTCAGATATGGTCTCCCTGAGGGCCCTCACAATGGTCTGTTTCCACAAATTCCACATGCCACCTTTTTTATTTAGATGGACTTTTGTTGGAGATCGTTTCTGTTTTTATGCTGTGGAGGGTGTGGCCTGTTGTTGTTATGGTCCTTGGTCTTCGGATTGTTATTTTTTATGGTTGTGGTTGCTTTAGGGCTGCCAAATGCCCCCGGGGGGCGGATTTCCCCCCGCTTTCGAGCCCCGATTTCCGCCCCCATGGAATCGGGGCCCGGGGAAAACCCCACCCCCACGTGCACGTCACCCGGATGTGACGTCCCATGCTGGGGTGGGGCCACAGCCATTTGAGGGGAAAACTCTATGTTTTCCCCTCAAATGGCTGTGGCCCCACCCCAGCATGTGACATCACATCCGGGTGACGTGCACGTGGGGGTGGATGCGGCGGGCGCGCGTGCACCAGGAGATGGCCAGCGATCCCCCGCCGAGGAGGTAAGACAGATTTGGCAACCCTAGGTTGCTTGCGTGGCTAGCCTTTGTAAGCTACGAGGAAATGTGAGTTATAAATAGAGTTCCCAACTCTGTTTATTTATTTATTTTATTTATTTATACATTCGACTTCTATACCGCTCCTTCCCGTAGGCTCAGAGCGGTTTACAATCAATTTATACCTATCTAGGGCCACATGTTATATGGGGGGGTGACTGCCTACCGACACCCGGGCAGCAAGGCTCTCTTGTTGTTGCTCTCTTTGTTTCTCAGCTTGCTTGAATACTGCACTATGGGAGCAAGCAGCTCATGAACAACCAGACATCCACATTTCAGTCAGCTCTGGGAAAGCATCAGAGAAAGATGGTAGCAAAAACAGTTGTGTAACATAGTGGTTCCAATATGACTTCAGGGTAGGTTGCCAGGTTTCAGAGTTTGACTTCTTCTTCTTCTTTTTGGTGAGTACCTTTCTGTGTGTGTGTGTATGCGTGTGCATGGTTGACTTCTGGCGACTCCTAGTGGGGCTTGGACATTTCAGAGAGGTGGCTTACTATTGCCTACCTCTGCATCCCAAGCCCTGGTATTCCTTGGAGGTCTCCCATCCTATTACTGGCCAGGGTCGGCCCTGATTCGCATCCACGATCTGACAAGATTGGGCTTGCCTGGGCTATCCAGGTCATGGTTTCAGAGCTTTACCTGAAGTGTCAGGATTACAGCCTTCTCAATGTACTTAAAGGAAGGAGTAAAAACTTAGGGCAAGGGCCAGAATCAAAGCACAGGCTGTTTTCTGCTCGTCTTGTTTTGCACTTTCTCTCTCCACTCTAGCCTGTTTCTTGTCCATCATGCTCTACCCAAAGGCACAGTTACACAGGGGTCATTTCCTGCGGGAGCGCACAGGAGCGGAGCTCCGGCAGTAAGGCGCCCAGGGGGCGGGCACATGCAACAAGCCCCACCCCCTGCTCCCAGCAGCCCTCGGTCGGGCCACAAGGAGCAAGAAGCAGCCAGGTAAGTTGCAGAGCTCCCCCCTCGGCCTGCTTTCAGGTACAAGCTCTCCCTCCTCTGTGAGGGCAGATCTGCACGTTCTCCCCCTCACAATAGCTAGCCATCCAAAACAGTCCAGTGGAGCCTGAGCGGTGGGTGTTGCCTTCTCACACACTTCCGGTGATGTCAGGGGGTGTGGCATATGCAAATAAGTTATGCTAATGGGTTATGCTAATGAGCTCCAGCACCTTTTTTTCTACAAAATGACCCCTGCAGTTACAGGTAGGCTAATCCTCCTATGTGGTTGAGTCATGCTGTTGAAAATAAATTCCTAGACATCATAAACAACTGTGTGCTACAACAGTTAGTCGCAGAACCACAGGGGTAGTGATCTTGGACTTAGTTCTGATCAGGGCTCAAGGCCTGGCATGAGATGTAGATGTTCTTGCACCCGCTGGGTACCGTGATTAAAAAGCTATTGATTTCAGTTCTCATGTCAATGGCAAGTAAAGTCCAAAACAATAATGTTTGATTTCAAAAGAGGGAACGTTACAAAAATAAAAGGACTAGTTAGGAGGATGAAAGGGAAATACAAGAGAGTCAAATCCCTAGAGGAAGCCTGGGAACTATTCAAAACCACACTAATCGGAGCCTGATATAATGCATTACCCGCTCCTGCCAAGTCTAAAAAGATGCCAGCATGGTTAACGACCCAAGTCAAGGAAGCCATAAAAGGCAAAGATAGGATTGCCAGGTCCCTTTTGCCCACTGCTGGGGGACGTTCCGGGAGTGGGAAGTGACATGCCATTCCCCTCGAAACAGTGACATCACACACAACGCGCCTGTGTCACCCAGAAGTGGCATCAGCACGTCGGCAACATCGGGAGTGACGCTCTGGATTTGGGGCAAAACTCTATGGTAAAAATCGCATCAAACTATAAAGTTTTGCCTAAAAGCCAGAGTGGCCCCCCCCCCCCCGATATCGCCGATGTGCTGACATCACTTCGGG
>NW_015162536.1:0-3645 GCF_001447785.1 Gekko japonicus | reverse complement strand
CTCCTCCTCCTCCTCCTCCTCCTCCTCCTGCACTGAGAACTTCAGCCCCTCAAGAAAAACGTGTCTCACAAGCCACAAAATCCTGGCTATGGGCCTGCTTAGGTGTTTTCTAATTATTAAAGAGTCTTTTCCCCTCTGCACCAATTTGTCTCTTCATTTTCATTTCCCCATGATCTAACCATGCTTCCCACCTTCCAGACAGCTTACTGTTTTTTCTCTATAAAAACAGGTGTCCTGACTGACTCATCAACACCCAGCCCAAACCCTTGGACCTAGGAACAAAAAAATTGGGGAAGTGCATTCCTTCCATGATGTCAGTGCCCACCATATTTAGGGAAGAGTAATGGATTAAAATGATATGGTCAAGAAGGGTGTTTTTATAGAGGGGATCGGATTGAAGTCTGTTTCACTGTTTATTGTATTATTATCTTGCTTTTACTACACTGTCGTCTACTTTTGTTTATGCTTTGCATAATCTCTGCATTGTTTATGCTCGCATACTGTTTGTTTGTTTGCTTTTTAGTTTCAGAGGGTTAGTCATATTTGGTCTGCAGTAGAACAGTTCAATTTGAGTCCAAGACCAACAGGAGTTTCAGGGAATAAACTTTTGAGAGCCAAAGCTCCCTTCATCAGACACAATGGAGTAGAAATGTAGATCAGAGTCTTTTTACCCTAATCAGATGCTGGGAGGGTCGTTGTTAAGAATGGTTCTAAAGGATGCAGAGGTACCATGCATATTGTAGTCAGCTTGGTTAGAGCAGAGGGGCAATGTTTCAGGGAAGAAAATATTTGTAGTGAGAAAAGAAGCCTATGTCTCTAGTCAGCCCCGGGGGGTTCCCTTGTTCTGAACTTGTGAATTAACTCCAGTTCAACAATCTCGTGTTGTAATTTCCCTTTGACATTTCTTCATTTGAGGACTGCCTGTCTTATGTCAGCAATCAAATGAACTGGAAGATTAAAATGTTCTCCCTCAGATCTCCATGTCTACTCTATTGTCTGACGAAGGGAGCTTTGGCTCTCAATAGCTTATCCCCTGAATATCTTGTTGGTCTCTAACATGCTCCTGGACTCGAATCCGTTATCCTGTTTTCAGTTTGCATTGTTTCCTAACACTGTGATCTTGTCCTGTTGCATTGTTTATTGGATGCCTTAAACCATCCGAGTCTTTTATTTCATAATCCAGTTTGAGTCTAAGTGAGAAAAATGGGCTGTAAAGAATGTATATACTATTAGCCACATGAGGCCCCCATCTGCGGATGGTGAAATCTGTGGATTGAGGCCACACAGAGGCCGAGCAATAGTCCAGCA
This sequence comes from Gekko japonicus, assembly GCF_001447785.1. NCBI lineage: Eukaryota > Metazoa > Chordata > Lepidosauria > Squamata > Gekkonidae > Gekko > Gekko japonicus. Next base: position 2,337 of record NW_015162536.1, on the reverse strand, counting down.
AACTTGGGGCACTTCCCAGGTTTGCAAAAAATAAATAAATCTGGAAATTAAAAAAAAAAATACATGGAGGGGTTAAATTGTCTGAAAAAATAAAGCTGGAAGCCACTCAGGCATGCCACCAATGTTCCCTCTAAGCTGCAGAGCCTTGTGAGCAAAAATGTTACTTTGTGAGCAGCTGGCATTAACGTTGTGAGCGGGCGATTTGATTACTGCATCAATTAGTTTGCTCTGGAGCCCTCCTTCTTGAGCTGAGACAAAAATGTGTGAGCCGGAGGCTAAAAACCTGTGAGCTAGCTCACACTAACTCAGCTTAGAGGGAACACTGCATGCCACCACTACCAAAGCCCAGGAGATGTGCTGGGCACACTGCCGCAGGTAGAGCAGCCCGAGAATTGTGCTGGGCCCACAGGCAAAGGAGGCACAGGAGCCATGCTGGGCACAGACCAGGCAAAAATGTGTGTGTGTGAGGGAGTGAGTGAGGGATCCTCCTTATTTATTTATTTATTTATTTTTCAAATTTATATTCCGCCCTTCCCGCAAACAGGCTCAGGGTGGATCACAACAAATAATTAGGCCATTCGGCATCATAAAAAGACAGTAATAAATAGTTCATTGACTCTCTTCCTTCACCCGCTGGATCTGAGGCCATCAAATGAGCCTGTGCTAACTTTCATGGCTTCTGACCCAAGGGATTCTGGGAACTGTACTTCTATGAGGGAAATGTGGAATCTCTTTGGAAGCTGCTTTGTATGCTTCAGCAAGCCAAATGGCTGGGGGAGAGGTGGCTTGGTGGCCACTGTAAGGGCCAGCCAATCAACACTCTGTATTGGGGGAGTAGCTTGGGGATTGTTCCTTAGGCCAGCCAATCATCATTCTACACAGCCAGCATTGGACGTTGGGGTGATTTCCTCATGGACCAAATGATCTGCTTCTTCCATAGGTGGTTTCTTCTGGAAACAGGAAGCAGTCACTCCTGGGCTCAGATCAGTTTGGCTCTTGTGTTTGTTTCCAAAGCAGGTGAACACTTGGAATGAACTCTTCACTGCTATACGGGTTCCTTTTTTGAGTGGGGAGCCCAGAATTATACACAGGGTTCCCTTGCAAGTATCGTGGGCCTACATTTGTCTAATCTAATCCCAACATAAACTGTGAGCATGTAGCAACTTGAGCATCTTCTATGCTGTGTATCGCCAGGGACTCAGAGGCAAAACCAGGCCAAATACTGCTGATCTGGAGTTGTGAAAAAAATGTGAGCATTCAGGGTGCTTGACTCGAGAGAACACGAGCATTGCAAACAAGGTATAATCCGTTTTTGAAGACCGTATCACAAATCAAAGTTCCTTTCTTCCCTTGACGCTTGGTCAAACAACAACCTTTGAGTCACCTCAGATTTTTCATTCAGTTAAATTCACTAGTGTTACGCCAACTGCTTTATCTACACTAGAGGCTAACTAAATTTAACATGAGTCCTGGCCAGCTATACCAAGGTCATGTCTGAACCCAGAGTTCCAGTAATGGAGACCACACGGGTGTTTTTCCAAAACAAATAATCTTTTTACTGAAGGATAACAAATTCACATACACACAAAATAATCAGTCTCTCAATTTGCATACTCTCAAGGTTCCTTTAGAATTACAGAAATAGAAATAAAATAGTTTCTTATTTACTTGGAGGTAGGCAGGAAAATTGGTTCATACTTGCCTGTTTCTAGAAGTCTTGTCTGTTGCAAGGGAAAATTGGAGGGTAAGGAATAGTTCTAGGGGTAGTTACTAATTCACACTGCTAGAACCAGCCAGCTAGTGTGGGGATCTCTTTGGCTGTGCATCCCAAAGAGATCCTGTAAAGACAAAGAGTTTTAAAGCAGGAAAGGGGGGGTAGTAGAATGTGGCCAGCCAGAAGACTTGCAGCATGGTCTTTGTGAAGTACAGATGAATCTTGGCTTTCCCAGGCATAAACAGGAAACTTGCAATACAGATGCAGATCAGGTCCGTGTCCTGCGTGACATCTCGCTCACTCTGTCTCATGGAATACCATCTGGCTAGGTGTGAAGTCTCGGCTTCCTGCATCCTCTTTGAAGTACAGATGAATCTTGGCTTTCCCAGGCCTACAAGGTACCATCAACAGGAAACAGCAATTCAGATGCAGATCAAGTCCGTGTCCTGTGTGACATCTCCTCTCCTTAGCAATGGGGGAATTTCTCCTTCTAGGTTGTTGTCTTCTGCTCACAACGGCTAACATGTGCTTCTTCTTCCCATGATGCCTTGAGCTGAATGTGTGCAAGTTACATTAACATAAAATGCAGGCAAGTGTTCCCTATGTGAAATCTCTCTCTCACG
>NW_015162535.1:380003-390785 GCF_001447785.1 Gekko japonicus | reverse complement strand
CCTTGGAAATGCTGGCAAGGGGATGGGGGGATGTTCTGGGAGCCGGTAAAATCAGCCTCAAAAACAGAATTTTGGCCAAAAAACAGAGCATCACCCCCCAACATCACCGATGTGTCTATGTCACTTCTGAGTGACATAGGTACGTCACATTTATTTCCAGTGACATCGCTGTGTGGGGAGAATTTCCTCCCTCTGGCAGTGGGCAGGAGCCCACAAAACTGGGGAATCCCTCACCCCCAACTGGGGAATGGCAACCCTACTATATAGTAGCTTAAAGTACTTTCAGAAGATTTTAAACTAGGAACCAACATTGGTGGAAAGAGTTAAACCTGGGATGTCAAACATGTGGCCCGGGGGCTGGATCAGGCCCCCGGAGGGCTTCTATCAAGCCCACAGTGGAACTGGCTGTCTTCTGCTCCTTCTTCCAGTTCTGCTGCTGCTGCGTCATCATAGGTTTGCCGCTTACAGATACACACCTGAACAGCATACTCAAGATTGCAACAGCACAGACATTTTGATGCAATAATTCAGAGCAAGAGGTGTCAGTTATCAGACACTGTAAAATAAAGAAAATATTGTAAAAGTGCTAATGTTTTAAGCATGTTTTTATTTTAAGTTAAAAAACACCCTTTGTGTTTGTGTCCTTTATAAAGTTTATATCTTTGCTACCTCACATTACATGTTATGACACACATGGCCCAGCCCAACAAGGTCTCATTTATGTCAGATCCGGCCCTCATAATAAATGAGTTCGACACCCCTGAGTTAAACCCTCTCTTTTTTAAGCACTGTAGCCATATACAGGTAGCTGTTTTAGGCCCTGGTTATACACTTCGGCCAGGTGGGGTCACCATGAGTTGGGTGCAATGGTTCTAGGGGGAAAAGCCCACAGGAAAAAAGCCCATGGAAATAACCCAGTCATAAATGCTCACAGGAAAAAAGCTCACGTGGAAAAATGCCCACATGGAAATAAGCCCACATGGGGAAAAAGCCCATATACATAAAAGCCCACACGGAAAAAAGCTCACATGGAAAAATACCATGTAAAGCGTCATAAATATTTATAATTGTGGACAGGGGTCATTTCGTAGAAAAAGAGCTGGGCAAGCCAAGGGAAGGCAGTTTAAAATGCCTTCCCTTCCCTCCAGGGGCCAGCTTGCCTGGGCTCCCTGCAGCCATAGGGCGCCTGGGCAAGCCAAAGGAAGGCATGGGGTTGTGGCATAATATGCTAACGAGCTGCGTTGTCAGGGGTGTGGCCTATTATGCTAATGAGTTCCTGCTGGGCTTTTTCTACAAAAAAAAGCCCTGCTTACACCCTTAGTTAAGACAATTTTAAGAGTCCAGACAAATAATCAAAACAGAGTGGAGGAATGAAAGCGCCAAGTTCCACTCGAACTAGCTGAACCTTTAGAGCTTTTTGAAAGTGAAAGCAATAATAAACCAACCTGAAGCCTCTCAAGCCACTGGACTCGGTCCTCTTGGAAGGAGAACAAGGCAACAGCATAATCCTGGGAAAGCTGTTCTCAGATACTCCCACCCCCACTGGCTTGGCAAATTCGGAAGAGAGCTTGATTAATCATTTTCCATGTGAGTTAATGCCTTCTTTAATGTCAGTTTTAAGACATTGAGTAGGGACGTTGGAAAGGATGGCTGAAAATGTCTCAACAATCAGGAAAAGACATCTCGATAGCTAGCTTTTTTGGAATTATTTCTCTTTATGTGACTTTAAACTTGGATATCTTAGGACCACACTACAGGAGACTCTGGAGTCTATGTGGCATAGTGGTTAGAGCATTGGACTAAAGAGAACCTGGTTCAAATCATCCTTTGTCATGAAGTTCACTTTCCCCTATATTGCAAGGTTGCCAAGTCCCTTGGAAATGCTGGCAAGGGGATGGGGGAATGTTCTGGGAGCCAGTAAAATCAGTCTCAAAAACAGAATTTTGGCCACAAAACAGAGCATCACCCCCCCAACATCACCAATGTGCCTATGTCACTTCTGAGTGACATAGGTACATCACACTGGGGGAAATAGGCACAGCCAAAGTCCGGCTTTTTTGAGCCACACCAAAAGAGACGCACGGCGGCGGGATCAGACAGATCCCCCCAGCTGCTGCGCAGGTCCTCCCCGGCACGATCAGATGCTGGGAGGAAGCCATGGACCGGAGAGCGAGGCCAGCCCGCTGCACATGCGTGTGCATGCGCAGTTCGGCAGGACCTCGCATGCTGCGGGAGAGACAGACGCACTGGCGATCAGACGGCCATCCCTGCAGCGGAGTTTCAGGTAGGTAGTAGTGTTTTCCAGGGTTTTTTTTTTTGATGCACAGTTTTGTCCGGAAGGGATGGATCGGGGACGGGTGTGTGCCGCTTCCCAGATGTTGCGGTGTGATCGTGCCCGCTTGATGCGCCCCCAATCCGTCCATCTCACGTAGCAAATCCTCCTGTGTGACCGGGGCCAGTTTGCCTGCAAAAAGTCTTCAAAGCAGCCAGGTATCTTTTTTGTACTTTAGTTTTAATTCTGAGTGATCTCCAGCCCTCACTTGGAAAATGGCAACAATGGTTTCCCAGGAGGAAATGGCTGGTTTGGAGGGTGGAATCTATGGCATTGTACCTGTCTGAGTTCCCACTCCTTCTCAAACCCCACCATCTCCAGGCTCCACCCCTCAAATCTCCAGGAATTTTCCAACCTGGATTTGGCAACCCTATCTCCTTCCCAGCCAACCATCAGCCTACCTTTATCTGCCCCGATCTCTACCATTGGGAGAGCAGTTTTAATTCTGAGTGATCTCCAGCCCTCACCTGGAGATTGGCAGCAATGATTCCCTAGGAGGAAAAGTACAGTCTTTCTCCACATTGGAGAGCAAAGCAGATTACACCATTCTCCTCTCCCTCTTTTGATCTGCACAACAGCCTTGTAAGGTAGGTTAGGCTGAAAGTCTGTGACTGGTCTGAAATCACCTTCTCAACTTCTACAGCAAGAGCCTGGGTCTAGCAAACCCTGCTCTGAAGTGCTAACTGCCATGCCTAGGGTAGCCAACCTACAGGAGGAGCCTGAAGATCACCAGGTATCCCCCCCCCGGAGAAAATAACTGCTTTGGAGGGTGGGCCCTATGGCATTCTATTCAGCTGAGGCCTCTCCCCTCCCCAAACTCTAACTTCTGTGGACTCCATCACAAAATATCCAGGAATTTCCCAACCTGGAGCTGGCAACCCTAGTCAGGCCTGGCCCCAAGGAGTTCCTTACAAAGGCCTGGACAGGATTTCCTTCCTTTGTCTTTTTACTGACAGAACAAATCTTGATTGCTTAGCAACAGCCCCTGAGGGATAAGTTAGTCCCTCAGGAGCAGACCCAGCATGCAGCCAATGGCATGTGAGTACTCTTGAGTGGCGGTTGAATCGCCAATGGCTGATGGAGTGCATAGCACAGCCAATGGGAGAGGTGGAAATGGCCAGTGTGTAAGACAATTCTATAGATAGGATTATACTTGCTAAAATCACAACACAAATTGTTGCATGTGAATGCAAGTAATACCTGTTCATTCTCATAAATGGAGATGAATGGTTATCCACAATTATAAATATCTATGGTGCTTTACATGGTATTTTTCCATGTGGGCTTTTATGTATATGGGCTTTTTCCCATGTGGGCTTTTTTCCTGTGAACATTTATGACTGTGGGATTTTCCCCGTGGGCTTTTTTCCTGTGGGTTTTTTTCCTGTGGACTTTTTTCCGATCACCGGCTGCAACTCGACAAGACATTATTCATTATACACTTTGAGTTCTAATCACAGTTCTTCACTGTACTTTAGCCCTTGTATACCTAAACAATGAATTATACTAAAACATTGTTTCTGATCAAATGCTGTCTTCTTTTGTTGGAGTGCTCTTGAGCTGTTAGATTGTAGAAGAAATTTTGGCTTCTACTGCACCAACCTGAAAGTGTTTGAGCTCGGGAGTTGAAATTTGTGTAAACTGTTGGTTGCAATTTCTGCAGTAATTGAACGGAGCGGAGAATACCCTCTGATCCCTCAGCTCCAGTCCTACAGATACTTAGGAGGAAAACTCATTGAATGTTATAGTTGCCAGTTCAGGGTTGAAAAATTCCTAGAGATTTGGGAATGGAACCTGGGGAGAGTGGGGCTTGAGGAGGGGGAGGGACCTTAGCCAAAGCAGCCATTTCCCCAAGGATCTCTGGAGTCTGGAGATCAACTGTGATCCTGGGAGATCTCTAAGCCCCATCTAGAAGTTGGCAGCCCTGTGGGATTCTGTGCATTGCATCAGGCTGTGTCATACCTTTGTCGTTTCAAATAATGAACAACTGTAGCAGAGAATTGGATGTTTCCCTTCTTATTATTCATCTTGGTTCATTATGTGGAACTTGTGCAGCATAAAGAATGTGCTACACTTCGCTGCAAAAAATTGGAAAAGATTGGAGTCGGAAATTTACAGTCGTGTGTGCTTTTCTGGAGATGAAAAAGTCGCTTTCCGTGAGTATCTCTATCACTTTTGAAGTACGAAGGGAAGCTCTCTAATGATAAGGGCTTGTTTGTGATGGGCCAGCTCCCTCCTGCTGTTCAGAACTAGTGTCTGAATGAAAACCATGGGAGGCTGGGCCATTGTGGATGGAAAACACTTTTTTTAACAGCATGCATTTATGAATCTGCTCATTGCAAATGAGAGTTTATTATGCCTAGTGCTTAAAATGATGCCTCATTTATTAATTTAAACCACACATGCACACACCAGTCTTCAAATGTTCTGAGTAGAGTTACCAACTCTGGCTTGGGGAAATTCCTGGAAATTTGGCGGCCGAGTCTGGTGAGGGTGAAGTTTTGGGGAGAGGAAGGAGCTCACTGGGGATGTGATGCATACACTTAAGGTCCACCCACCCAAGCTGCCATTGCCTCCAGGAGACCTGATCTAGACTGGAGATCAGCTGTCATTCCAAGAGAACTCCAGGAAGGGTTGCCATTTCCCAGTTGGAGGTGGGGGATCTCCTGGTTTTGTGGGCTCTTGCCTGCTGCTGGCCAGCTGGCTGGTGGGAGGAACCCCCCCCCATAGCAACATTGCCGGAAATAAGCATGACATGCCAACATCACCCGGAAGTGATGTCGGGGGGGTAGCCCTCTGTTTTTTGGACAAAACTCTATGGTTTGAGGCTGATTTTACCATAGAGTTTTGCCCAAAATCCAGAGCATTGCCCCCAATATCACCAATGTGCTTACATCACTTCCGGGTGACGTAGGCACATTGTGCAATGTCACTCCTGGCTCCCAGAAAGTCCCCCCATCTGCTAGCGTTTCCAATGGCAACCCTAACTCCAGGCTGCATCTGGAGACTGGCAGCCCAAGTTGTGAGGAAGTATTCTAGGCCTTCCAGGGGAGGTGATGCCAGATAAGACCGCTGCCTACAAAATCAGTGACTTGACATGCAGCTGTTGATTTAGGAACCACAGCGTCTGTAATGTATTGGAAACAGCTTACGTGAATCGTCCCATTTACCTCCTATGTTAAGCTTGAGCCGAATGAAGGCTCCTCTGAACTGACTTGCGATTGGTCGCCCTGTACCAGTGACCAATCAGGACAATGCATAGCCCCGGAGCGGGAAGAACTCTCATTGGACTTTATCCAAGCAACCTCATTGGTTGGTTATTGTCAATAGGTGTGGCTATGTTAGCCCGGGAATGTTTAAAAGGAGCATAGCTCCCAATGTTAAACTGTTCTGGTTATCAATGCGTTTAGGTGTTTGTTCGTTACTTCAAATAAAGCTGAATTGCTGAAATCACTCTCCGATCCTTTATTAGCGGCGATCTAACAGCATCCTTCCATATTTATTAATTAATCAATTAGTTTGCTTCTGTGCCCTGTAGCTATAACCTTGAAAGGTATTTGCTCATAAGATTCCAGTTTAATCTTTTTTTCTCCAACCCAGACTAGCTTCCGGCTCAATATACAGCTGTAGGGTTGTCAGTCTCCAAGTGGGGCCTGGAGATCACCTGGAATTACAACTGACCTTCAGACTACAGGCTACAAATCGCTGCTTTGGACGGTGGAGTCTGTAACATTATACCCCCCCTGAAGTCCTTCCTGTTCCTGCCCTCTGCAGGCTCCATCCCCAGATCTCCAGGAATTTCCCATCTTGGCACCGTAAAAAGCTGCCACAGTTGCTGTGCTAGAGCTCTGCTGAATGAGACTCTGTGAACCGCATGTTAGTCCTTCCAGAGGCAATTCCTGTTTCATAGAAGCCAGCAACCTTGGTTCCAGCCCCTGACATTCTCCTTCATGAATCAAGACATGTAATGGGTGAATATCCCTTGACTCATACAGTGATTGGGCTTCCAATTACAAGCAGCTTCTGTGAACACTCCAAAAACTTTTTATGGAGAGTTCTAAACTGGCTCACTTTCAAGATCTTTGCAGCAACTGATTTCACTTTCATTTTTAGGCCAGACTTTTTATGCCTTAAAAACCACTTCTCTAAACACTGCAGGTGTCTTGGGCTGCCTTTTCTGCCTCCTTTTCCTATTTGATATTGCCTGAGTCAAGAGGCAGAACAAAAGCACAATGCAGCTAAGTGCCACTCGACTATGAAAGCACTTCATTTTGCCCTTGATTTTGTGGTATCTAAGAATAGATCATTGTTCTTTTTTTTTAAAAAAAATCTAAAATCAGATTTGCTATTGATGTTTACTGCTAAGAAGCTTTTTCCAAATCCAAGATCCAGGGACCTACAGTGGTGTTTTGTTTGGTAATATTTATTTAGCCATTTAGATCCCACTCCCCCCCAAGTGGGGATCTAAAATGCTTTACAACATCATTTTCTCGTCCTCCATTTTATCCTCACAACAACAAGCCTGTGAGCTAAGTGGGGAAGCTGAGAGCAATACCCAAGGTCACCCAGCAAGCTTTGATGGAAGAGTGAGAATTCGAACCTGGGTCCTAGTCTGGCATTCTAGCCACTATGCCACATAGTAAGCATATTAACTCAGCATTAAGTCCCACATTAAGTGTGCCACAAAGGGGTATTGAGATAACCAGGGATGTTCCCTCTTCTTTCCTATTTGTGCAAAATGTCATGAGGACTCTCTTTTCCTCTCCCACTTCATTAAAAAAGCTGTATGTTCATTAGCCAAATTTAGAGAGAATCTGTGTTTATATCTCCATGTGTTGGTTGTTTCCTTGAAATAAATCATTTGGAACACATTTGTGTGTCTGTCTGTATTTTTTAATATATGTTCTAATTAATCCTCTACAGGAAATATTTGTGCTTATATCTTTACGACGATGATGATGTTACTAGCTTGGAGAACACATCCAGGCTTAAAAAGAGAGAGCATCTTTGAGAATTCTGTCACAGAGCTCCACAGAATTAAATGAGAGACGCTACAGAGACTGTCGGTTTCATCTTTATAAGCCTCTTTAAGCTTTTGCCCTGGAAGGGCTCTAATAGTTGAAAGCGTAGCTTTGCCTTCGTCGAACAGTCAAAAGCAGAGTTGTACTTTCCCGTCCTTTCAAGATATAATGCTAGTTTAATTCAGGTTCAGTTATTAAAAACTTTGTGATTGTGTGTGTGTGTGTGCATGCGGAGGAGGGGGGTGGCGGTACAGACATCAAGCAAAACCATCTTCCAGTTTTCTCTCTCTCTCTCTTTTTTGAAAGTAAAACAATGTCACAAAAAGGGAAGAGCAAGAACTGGGTTCTGAAGGCAGCATTGTTCCTTGAAGCAACCTGTAGAGCTCCCACTTAAAAGAACACTTTTAAAAGAAATTATTGATTGCATTTCTTTTTTTAAAAATACCATCTTTCTTCCACTGTGGTACTTGCGGCAGTTTACATAGGATTGGCAGGAGTTCTTGCATCAAAGCTGGGGAATGAGCAAATGTTCCTCCTTTCATTTTTATATATATATTTAGATTTGTTCACTTTTTTTGTTAGGTGTTTTAGCTCTTGGCTTTTGCTGGATGGGTCGGTGCACATCTTGGTCCATCACTGTCTCCTCAGACTGGCAAGGGCTCTCCAGGGTCTCAGGCAGAGGTGTTTCCCGTCACCTCCTGCCTGGTCCCTTTTAACTGTAGATGTTGGGCATTGAACCTGGAACCTCCTACATGCAAAGCAGAGGCTCTTCCACTGAACAACAGGCCCTCTCTAGATTCCTAGGTTTGGTAGATTTGTTTGGATCATATTTGCATGTTGTACAACTTCTGTGTGCAGTTTGTGTTGTATTTATTCATAGAATCACAAAGGTGGAAGGGGCCATAGGTAAAGGTCACATTTTCCCTTGCTCGAAAGCCAGTCGAGTCCGACTCTAGGGTTGCGGTGCTCATCTCCGTTTCCAAGCCGAAGAGCCAGCACTGTCTGAAGACGTTTCCGTGGTCATGTGGCCGGCATGACTAAACACCAAGGCGCACGGAATGCTGTTACCTTCCCACCAAAGTGGTACCTATTTATCTACTTGCAATTTCTTGCTTTCGAACTGCTAGGTTGGCAGGAGCTGGAACTAGAGACGGGAGCTCACTCCGTCATGCGGCAACTTGGGTCTCGAACTGCTGAACTACTGACCTTCCACAGCCTGCAGTTCAGCGTCTTAACCACCTGAGCCACCGCAGCTCATACAGGCTGTCTAGTCCAGCCCCCTGCTCAATGCAGGATCAGCCTAGAGCATCCCTGACAAGGGTTTGTCCAGCCACTGCTTAAAGACTGCCAGTGAGGGGGAGCTCACCACCTCCCTAAGCAGCGGATTCCACTGTTGAACAACTCTTACTGTAAAAAAGGTTTTCCTAATATCCAGCCAGTACCTTCCTGCCCTTAACTTAAACCCGTGTTTGCAAGTCCTATCCTCTGCTGCCAACCAGAACAGCTCCCTGCCCTCCTCTAAGTGTTGTTGTTGTTCAGTCGCACAATCGAGTCCGACTCTTCGCGACCCCATGGATCATCTCCCGTCACTTAGAGGAGTGTGAACCACTCCTCTAAGTGACAGCTTTTCAAATACGTAAAGAGACCAATCATGTCCCCCCTCAACCTCCTCTTCTCCAGACAAACGTATGGCGTATATATTTACATATGTCATACAGGAATTGCATAGTGGAGAGGCTGTGGCTCAGTGGCAGAGCATCTGCTTGAAATGCAGGAAGTCCCAGGTCCAATCCCCAGCATCTCCACTTAAAAAGGACCAGGTGGTACTGGTGATGTAAAAGACCTCTGCCTGAGACCCTGGAGAGCTCCTGGCAGCCTGGGTAGACAATACTGACCTCGATAGACCAGTGGTCTGATGCGGTATAAGACAGCTTCATGTGTTCATGTGTACAATTATTTGTTGTGAAGAAAAGCAAAATGTGACACAAGGACGATCAGTTGAAATGGGGGTTGAAAGAGCTGGGAATGGACCATCCCTAATCCTGGCACTGACTGTACACACATAATTGGCTAGCTTCAGCAGATTTGTATATTTATTCACTATCCTAATACCTGTTGTTCTCCCCAGTAGGGACCCAAAGCTGCTTACATTGTTCTTCCCTGTTTAACCTCACATCAAACCTGTGAGGTAGGTTTGGATGAGAGTCTGTGACTGGCCCAAGGACACCTAGAAAGCCTCCATGATAGAGTGTGGATTCCAACCTGGGTCTCTTAGATCGTAGACCAACCCTCTAACCACTATACCACACTGGCTCTCATGGGTGGTTTTTGATATGCCCTCCAAACCGTACCCATTCAGAGCTGATTCATAAAGGCGCATTCATTATTTGACTCTTAGATCCCTGGTATCTTTAGCATCAGTCCTTGGCTTCTCTGGTTACATCACATCAGGTAGCAGGTACTGAGAATGATCTGTCTGAAATTCCAGAGAGCTGTTGCAAATTAGAGTACATGGCACTGAGCTGGATGCTCAATGCTGTGATTCAGCCTTACGTAACTCCATGTCTTCCTATGTGATCCGCAAGTGGCAATGTGTATGAATGCAGAGACCTTCACGGATCAAACCACAGACCACCACAAGCCCGTTACTTTTTGACAGAGCCAATTGGTTAGATTCAGCTGTGAGTCATCTGGGAGTTGGGTTATCAGGATGAGAAATCCAGTGATGTATATAGATGTGTGAACCACTCCTCATCATTAAATGGAAGCTAGCTTGCATTGACTCAGATGGGACCTATTTCCAAGTGCTTAAGTTTAAAGTTGACCACCCTGCAAGGTTGTCATTTTCACTAGGGGAACTGATCTCTGTTGTCTGGAGATCTGTGTTGTAATTCTGGAAGGACTCCAGGCCCCACCTGGAGCTTGGCAACCTTGTAAAGGCAGTCATCCAGGAAAAGAGCAATCTGGCCCCAGTGGGGTGGTAGTGGTTTTACTCCCCTTTCTCCATAGAGTCTCCGGTGGTTCCTAGAGAGGCATGATATCACTTCTGGATTTTACTGGAAGTGACATTACACTGTGACTGATGACTGTCAACCCAATATTCCTGCCCACCTAGTCTCCTGCTAGTGCCAGGCCTATTCAGACTAGTTTCGAGATGAGGGTTTGTTGTTGGATCTAATGTTGGGAATAGGCAAGAGGTTGGTTTTCCAGTCTTTCGTACTTTTCCAGGGAAAGGAATTTGCTATGCTTCACCATTAAAACCTTTGGACATCACATTTGTGGCCAATTTTAACTTTCATTTTCACCATAACCCTTCCTATACCCTGAACGCATCTTCAACAAATTTTGTCACTTCTTTCTGTCTGTCTGTCTGTCTGTCTGTCCTTTTTTATAGTCTGTGTGCCTTGCAAAGACTCCAGGCAGGTTACT
>NW_015162535.1:373679-379993 GCF_001447785.1 Gekko japonicus | reverse complement strand
TGGATATCACCTCATCCAGAAAGGGAACTAGCTCTGCACCTTCAACAGATTACTAGAGAAGAGAATGGATCTATGCCCCACCCTTCACTACCCAAAGGTGTCTCAGAGCGGCTTACAAACTCCTTTCCCTTCCCCTCCCCACAACAGACACCTTGTGAGGTAGGTGGGGCTGAGAGAGCTCTTGACAGAAACTGCTCTTTTTCAAGAACAGGTCTTATCGGAGCTATGGCTTGCCCAAGGTAATCCAGCCATGTGCAAGTGGAGGAGTGGGGAATCAAACCCAGTTCTCCCAGATTAGAGTCTGCACACTTAACCACTACACCAAACGGTTGGCTCTTTTCCTTAGTCCTTTAACTCTGCCCTTTGACCCCTAAACCTTGTCCTTCGACAAATATGTTCCATCTTTTGACCCTGGGTGGTAGGCCCGACCCCTGAGCCAGGTTTTGCTTATATGTGGGGTTTGCTCTTTGCCTATTGTTTTGCCTTCCAAGAGTTAGCAGTCCTACTGTGAACCTCATTGGACTACTTAGACAACTGGGCACTGCCTGATTTTTTTTTAAAAAATATGCATTTATTTCAAGGATTTACATCTCTGCCCAAAGGCTGTCTAGGTGACTCACAACACAATACATACATACATACATACACTGAAACAGATATCAGTGTATTAAAAATCCACCCAAGCCCACATCAAAGGCAAAATAGAATAATATAATTCATTAACATTACATTAAAAATAACACCCTGCAACCCAAATAAGAGCATTTACAGAGAGTCGCTAAATTAAATCATGATCAGGGCAAATGAAGCAACATAAATAGTGGAACAAAGATACCACTGAAGTAAATACAAATAACTACCAAATCAGAGTGCTAATAAACTGCAGGGAAAGGGGGCATTTAAGAGAAAGTGTGGCTCAACAAAAGTTCCTTTACCTGGTCCTAAAAACACACGAGATCTGATATGCTAGGTGAATGGCCGAGGTGGGAGAGTTTCAGGGCTGGGGGCCACCATCGAGAAGGTTCTGCTTCTGGTAGTGATGAATCTCACATCTGCTTCTGATGGATGATGAATAGGGTTGCCAGCTCTGGGTTGGGAAACACCTGGAGGTTTTGGAGGTGGAGCCTGAGGAGGGTGGGGTTCAGGGAGGGACCTCAGTGTGGTATAATGTCATAGGGTCCCCCTTCCAAAGCAGCCATTTTCTCCAGGTGAACTGATTTCTGTAACCTGGAGACTAGTTGTAATTCTGGGAGATCTCCAGCCACCACCTGGAGATTGGCAAACCTATGAAGCAGGGCCTGTGATGGATATCTTCATCTTTTGACTTCATCTCTTGCTCCTTACACCCCAGCCTGAGTTCTGGTGACTCGGGGGGGGGATGATAATACCCCTGGCTTCCCCACTGCCACACTTGGGAGAAAAGACAGATTTCAGTTTATGAGGCTAAATGCATTGGTTCTGCATATGGAGAATACTCAGGGAGACCTTAAGCACATCTCACCGTATCTCACTTTGCCTTTCATTCCCTCTCAATCTCTCTCAATTTCAGCCGTACAGAAAGCTTTTCGAGCCAGTCATTGCATTGATTATTAGTGGAGCAAAACATCCATTTTGTCCAAGGTTTCTGATTTCTTCAGCCTTTTCCCCCTGGGGACCTTAAAACAAAGTGTACTATAGATCCATGTGTTCATTCACCCTCCTTGCCACTTGCTGTGTTCAGTCGCCTGGTGTGACTTATTTCTGCTGCTTATAAATGTTCCATACGTGTAGCAATCCTGTGCAGCAAAACACTTGCATGAATTTCTTGTTCAAAATGTTCCCTAGTTCCAGTACAGGTTTTTTTTTTAGGGGGGGGATATCCAAATACTCATTTCATACTCAACATTTATATATGCAATTAAAATGATGTTATTACTTGAGTCGTAACCAATGTCCCCTCTAAGCTGTGCAGTCTTGTGAACAAAAATTCTACTTTGTGAGCTACTGGCATTAAAGCTGTGAGTGAGCAATTTGGCTACTGTAAAAATTAGTTTGCTCTGGAGCCATCCTTCCTGAGCTAACACAAAAATGTGTGAGCCAGATGCTAAAAGACTGTGAACTAGCTCACACCAACTCAGCTTAGAGTCCTAACCCAAGGTGGAAAATAAGAGTTCAGCTGGGAATCCAGTTCACACCTCTGTTCAGGCATCACCTTGAAGAGAAGAAGAAGAAGAAGAGATTGGATTTATACCCCACCCTTCACTACCCAAAGGTGTCTCAGAGCGGCTTACAAACTCCTTTCCCCTCCCCTCCCCACAACAGACACCCTGTGAGGTAGGCGGGGCTGAGAGAGCTCGTGACAGAAACTGCTCTTTTTCAAGAACAGCTCTTATCAGAGCTAAGGCTTGCCCAAGGTCATCCAGCCAGGTGCAAGTGGAGGAGTGGGGAATCAAACCCGGTTCTCCCAGATTAGAGTCCGCGCACTTAACCACTACACCAAACTGGCATCAGAGGAAGCATCTGTTTTGCCTCACTCATTCCAGGAGTTGCTTGTGCATTCCTCTCAAACAACAGCACAATTTGTCATTGAGAGACCCCACCGGCATATCGATATTATCTGTGACGTCCCTCATTGGCTAGATCAAAAGAAAGTGGAAGCAAGCTTGTTTCTTGATCAATGATAGGTCAGGATGGTGATGACACACATTTCCTTGTGTCTCTGCACACTTCCATTTTCTCTAAAGAGGAATCTGGAAATTGAGGCAACCAGTGACTCAGGTGGGTCACTAAGCAGCATGTCCAGAATAGGGGCAAAAATCTGGACAACTGAGTTGTATGACAACAGACTTGTTTGACGACCTTACTGGATTCTTACTTCCCAAAAAAAAAATCCCATTGGGTGGCAACCTTAATGATAGAATGAAAATCAAGGTGGCCATAACTAAAATGTGCTTTGGGTAATCCATCATATCTGCCAGCTGAGAACTTTTCCATTAAGGGCGGAGGTCCTCCCACATGCTCTGTCTTCTCACCTGAATGTTTATGCCCTAAAAGGGAATGGCAATCATCATATCTGGAATGGTTTGAGCTGTAGGGACCAGTGTTCCTTCTAAGCTGAGTTAGTGTGAGCTAACTCACATGTTTTTAGCCTCCAGCTCACACATTTTTGTCTTTGCTCAGGAAGGAGGGCTTCAGAGCAAACTAATTTATGTAGCAACCAAATTGCTTGCTCACAGCTTTAATGCCAGTAGCTCACAAAGTAGGATTTTTGCTCACAACCCTCCACAGCTTAGAGGGAACATTGGTAGGGACTCCTTGCAAGGCAGTAGTGTCAAACATTTAGCAGTTGTCTTGATGACTTCCATCCGGGCCGATATTGGATGGATCCGCCACTGGGTTCACTAACAAGCTCCTGGCCACAATTGGAAGGAGGCTAAACTCTGCAGTTTGAGGTTTTAGGCATCAGATCCATTCTTTAATCTTTCCCTGGTTTCTCGTTAGTTGTTTTATTGCTATTTTAAGTTGATCAGGAATTGTTGTGTATTCTCACTTTGTAAGCAGCCTTGGACCCCCTCTGAAGGGGGAAAAAAAAGTGGAGTGGTTTTAAGTTAGAGGCACCAGAGTGGTGTAGTTGATTAGAATGCTTGAATAGGTCCTGGGAGAATGGGTTTGAATCCCAACTCTGCCATGGGAGCTTGCTAGGGTTGCCAGCTCTGGTTTGGAAACTACCTGAGGATTTGGGGGCTGGAGCCTGAAGAGGGTGTGGTTTGGGGAGGGATGGGACTCCAGTGGGCCATAATGCCATAAAGTGTACCTTCCAAAGCAGCCATTTTCCCCAGATGAACTGATACCTGTCCCCTGTAATAGCTGATCTCCAGTTACCACCTGGAAGTTGGCAACCCCAGTACTTGCTGGGTGACCTTGGCCCAGTCACTCCCCCTCAGCCTATCCTACCTCAGAGGGTTGTTATGAAGATTAAATGGAGGAGGGGAGAACAATGTCCTATGATGCTTTGGGTCCCATTGTGAAGAAAGGTGGTGTGTTACTATCGGGATAAATACATTTATTCTGTGAGCGTAATGCTAGCTTGTTTTGAAACAGAAACTGGTTTTGGGAGGGGTGAATATTGTGCACCTCCCCTTTAAATATGACATAGCTGGATGAATGTTGTTACATTGCAAAATGTGATATAGATGTCTTTGGGAAATGACAGAGGTTATTTAGTTAAAAGGCTACTATACGTGAGGATTGATCGTCCCCTGCCTCAGGTCAATAACTTCTATTCCTTTCTACTGGAAAGAAATGCTTAAATAAACATAAAAGTCCTGCTAAACCTTACATAATTTTGGAAGAACTCTCCAGGGGCCTTATAAATGTGGATTTCCCCTCCCAGTCTTAACTCATCTTGATGTGATTACTTATTCTCACTGTACATCCAGCCTCTGAGTTATAGATGCGCTTCCCCTTATCATTGAAGCACAATGCCTGTTTTTTCCATGGGTGAGATATATTAGCAGGCGATAACTTAATCTATATGATGTTGAACTACCATCTGAGATGGGATTTTAAAGATGCAAAATAAACATTAGATGAATGCCAACAAGGGCTGCTTATCTCGTTCATTTAAAGTCTTTTCAAAGCATTCAATAAAATGCGTGTTTGTTCTAAAGCCATGAACGGAAGGTCAATTTTTTTTGTTTATATGCCATTATCAACATAAAAAAAAGAGAGAAAGCCCCCAAATTGTCTCCTGCAGACAAAACAAACACATGAAAAAAGCTCATTTGCGTTATTTCTTGCTAGTAATTACAAGAACATTGTGGCTCCTCGAAGCAAAGCAAAACGTATCTTGATATGTGTATGCTAAAATGTTTTTGAAGTTGTTGTTGTGATTACAGTGAATTTTCAAAGCACAACCAGGGGAAAAATCCCTCTGTAATCTCATCGAGTGAGTCATATAGCATCAAAAATGACTCTGATTCTAATAAGTGAAAAATTGAAGCTTCGTTTTCCTCACTCTGCAGTAAACAAAGGGAAGTAAATTGTTTCAGCTATGCAGGAAACAGTGTCTTCAATAAAGAACTTGTTTATATCAGATAATTTGTTCACTTAGCTAAATGTCATTGTAGGAATGGTGAATAATAGGGATCCAGAACCAACTCCAGTACCACCAATAATTAATTTGGGCCCAGAGTCTGGCACACACACCTTGCCCTTTTGCTTACTTGTAGGGATGGCTAGATTCTTGCATTCTGTTCCTCTGTGATATCAGAATTTCTTTCTCTGAAGCATTTTAGTTTCAATTGAATTCTGGAGAAATCCTAATATGCCTTTCATAGTTGGGGCATGCCACAGATTTCCTGGTAGTGTCATTTCTCAGGCAGATGTTCAGTGAGGTCTTTGTTCCTGATAGACATCAGTCAACTCCTTATTTACTGTGTGTCACTTTTTCATGGGCTTGAGGGAGGAATCTAGGATCTGGGACTTTATCCTTAGGGTGTGGATGAGCAAGTATAAAATAACTCTCTTCCACTAGCTGAGAAAAGCCATTGCAAATGGAAAGAAAGGACTGGCTAAAATCCTATTTGTTCCCCCAAGTTCCAAATGTTTCCAATATTTGTATTATTATTTTTTAATTATTATTTAAAACATGTATATGCCACCTTTCCACCCAAATAGGATCCCTAAGGCAGGTACTGTGCCCATTAAAAAATAATTGTTCAAGACATAATTGCATCCTATCAGTAGGGAGTTGGAGCTTGATGTGTCCTTTCTCAAAAAACTCTGAAATGTAAAGACACTTAGGAGATGGTTTGAAGGTAGATAGGAAAAAACTCAGACAGAGTCTGACTCAATGTCATTTCAGATCCATTTTAGAACCGACACTGTTGATGATGGCGGAATAGGGAATTTTATTAATCATCTTCAGTTTTTCTGTTGAGGACCATGCTGGGCAGGATTGACTTTGCCCTGACCTGGATGGCCCAGCCTAGCCTGATCTCATCAGATCTCAGAAGCTAAGCAGGTTTGTCCCTGGTTAGTAGTTGAATGGGAGACCACCAAGAAAATCCAGGGTTGCTATGCAGAGACAGGCAAGGGCAAACCACCTTGGTTCATCTCTAGCCTTGAAAATCCTATGGGTTGGCCAAAAATTGTCTGTGATTTGATTACACTTTCCACCACCAAAGAAGACATTGAGGTCCAAGTACCTGTAGGGCAAATACCTTCACATGCCTATTTAGAGCAATGGCTTAAATGGCTTAGAGCCAGTTTGGTGTCGTGGTTAAGTGCGCGGACTCTAATCTGGGAGAACCGGGTTTGATTCCCCACTCCTC
>NW_015162535.1:366556-373345 GCF_001447785.1 Gekko japonicus | reverse complement strand
TCCTCCTCCTCCTCCTCCTCCTCCTCCTCTTCTTCTTCTTCTTCTTCTTCTTCTTCTTCTTCTCTTCTTCTTCTCTTCTTCTTCTTCATGTTTTGCTGATAAAGAATATTGTATTAAGTGGGGAGGGGAATATGAAATGTCTCTGTGAACAGTTGTGATAAATAAGGTTGTGTCAAAGTTGCTTGAAGATGAAGATGTAATCCTTATAGACTCACGACAACCTATATCAGGGGTCTCCAAGGTGGCTCACCAGCTAAGGTTTACAGATCTATCGATGGGGGATGGGGGGTAGGGTTGCCAGATTCAGGATGGAAAACTCCTAGAGCTTTGGGGAAGGAGCCTGGGGTCCTCAGTGGCTACAGTGCCATAGAGTTAACTTTCCAAAGCATCCATTTTCTCCAAGGGAATTGATCTGGAGATGAACTGTAATTCTGGGGGAACCCCAGGTCCCACCTGGAGGCTGGCATCCCTATCACCAGCTGCTGAAGAGTAGCTTGTGCATCTCCTAGAAGACCCAGGAAGAGATCATGAGAGAGAATGCATTATGGCATAGGAAAAAATGAGAAAGCTCAGTCAACTGGCCGGATGTGTCTATCAGTGGGAAGAGGATTGGAAGAGATGTTGCTGTTATCTCTATTCTGCATTGAGAATGGCCAACATGAGAGTAAAGGAGGATGGGAACAGACAGTATTTCCTCAAGTGAACATGAGAAAAGATCTCATCTGGCTTTAGCAGGGGTTGCAGGGATCTGTTGTTTGAAGTTGCTCAGAATATTTGTCATTACTGCTAAGTAGCCCTAGTTAAAGAAAGGGTTGGATTATATATTTGCTCAGCCCTTGCCCGTCCTGTGTTTTAAGTCAACAGTGGTCAACACCATACTGGGAGAAGGGATGGTGTGTGACAATCAAAGGAGAGTCTGAGACCCATCCCCTTTTCATTTTCAGTGCCTCATTAGATCATCTAACTTGCAGAATTGTAGGCCAGTATCAAAGTTGCTGGGATGAGGGGATAAGGCTAGCAAGTAGACAGTGGAAGGGCAATTCCAAGAACTCTTGGATGGTATAAAATTTAGGAATCTTTGTTTGCAGCAAGTTTCTAAACTGCAGCTTCTGTGTTGGTTTACATGTATTAGCTGAGCAGAGTGAATATGGCCTTCTGTTACCTCTGTATCTTTTTGTGGTCATTTTACACTATAGATGACCAAATCTTTTTTAAAGATACCTTCAAAAGACTGCGCCTATGCAACACGATGGAACCAGAAAACAGCTTAGAAACTTGAGCCCCACCTGAAAGAGCACTCTAACAAAAATCCTAAATATTGGTACAATTCCAGATCAAGCCAAGGGAAGTTCCTTCATCACTAATGTGGAGAAAACCTCACTATTGACTGCAGAAAGAAACATGGCATGTTAAGACAATACTACATGTTTAGAGAACACTGCAGAGGACTGATGTCCACAAATTACTTTGATACCTTAAGGATACTCTGATATGGCCTTTATAATTTCTTTTTAATGCTGATATATATTATCATTCTCATCAGATTTGGTTTGACTCATTTTAATGCTATCTATCACAGGTAATTCCTTTTCATTTTTAAATGTCTTTAAATGTCAGTCCTATACCACTTTTAATGGCATTTATGTACACTTGACACCAAAATAATGGTGAAGATGTGTTAATTTTAACAGAGAGAAAAAATGGCACCAAGAAAGGGGAACGAGTCTGTCTGCCAGCTGAGATCAAAACCAAAGGCTCTCTTCTGTGTGCCCTCATTATCTGCATGGATCAGGACCAGGGACAGCACCTTTTCCAATGTTGCTCTAAGATTCCCCAATGAGGCGCCTGTCCCGTGATACTGAATTCACAAATGTTGATGTCCCAGACTAGCTCTTTTCTATCTGATTTTATCTGAGTTTGTCATTTTATTTCCCTTTTTGTTTTTAAAAAAATCCGAAGTAGTTTTGTTTGAGCTATATGCTCTGTTCTTGGAGTGGTTTGGGATACTTTAAAAAAAAGAAGTAACTTCCCCTAGGCTGTTTATTTTATTTATTACATTGCTTTTCTTCCCTCATGGAACTCAAGATGGTATGCATGGAGTGGTTTCCTCTAGGACTCTCTTCCAGGCAGTGTCATGACCTAAACCTGCTTCGCTTCACACCACATCCTGGGTCCACTTTGTTGGAGACTGTAGGTTCTGAATGTTTGATATAAATACACATAAGACTCCTTTCTTAGAGGGAGAAACAAAATAAAAAAAAATGTGGGGATATTCAAACTGAACAGCAGCCAAAACCTCCTAAGGAAGTTTAGAAAACTAGTAAGGGGCAAAAAGTTTTTTTTTAATCAATAATTATAGACAAAAGTACATGTGCTAATTAAAAATATATATATAAAAACCTTGTAGGGGCCCAAGTAAAGCCTCGTAATGTAATCAAAGTGACAAATGCACAAAAGGAACCGTATCTGACCTGATGCATTGCAGCCCAAAAGAACCTTCTTCAGAGGTCAAATAGTATAGAATACAAGAAACGACAAAGCTGTTACACTTGTAAGGCAGTAAGCAATTGATACAGGACCCAAACAGGCATGTTCCAATCTGGAATTGAATGACGCAAAAACATATGTGAGGCCCCCATTGTATCTGGCCTCGTGTCAGTGGCAGTTACATATATTGGAGAAAGTAATATTTCCAATATGAACCTTCCAGTTTAGGTCCTAAGATTACAAGTACAATCACCTTATCAGGGTAATATAACATTATTGATGTTTTTAACTTTTTTACCCCTTGCTAGTTTGTGCAACTTTCTTTGGAGGTTTTAGCTCTTGCTTGCTTGGTTTAGTTTCTGTTTTCCTTTTTTCATGGGTGTTATCCCTTTGGAGAGCCTGTGTCTTGAACTAGGGTCTGGGACACCCGTATTTAAATCAGCCACTTTGCCATACAAGTGAAATCACATGTCCAGTGGTACTTCTCTCTGGTCAACTGTATATTCATCTAAGGTTGTACAGCCAAATGTTCCAAATAAAATGTTCCTTAGGTTAAAAGCAGGGTTGATCAAAAAGGATTGTATAATCCTGAGTCTACTATATAGGCCCAACACCTTTTGAGCCTCACTGGAGGCTTCATTTGTATTTCTGTATTTCTTTTCCTTGCCCAGTGGTTAAACTTTGGAAGAATTGATTTCTGGTCTTTATTCCATATTTTGTATATGTAGAATTGTATGTATTTTTGCACATCAGCCAATATGTTCTGTATGTATTAGACCTCTGAGGAAGGCCTGTAAAGGCCGAAACGCGTTAGGTCTATCTTATTAGGTCTATCTTATTAGCCCTTGTATGTTTTTATAGTTTTATATGAGGTTTGAATGGGCCCTTGTTTGTTATTTTAATTTATGTTGAATAAACACACATATATATTTCTGTGGTATTTTATGATTAGATTTTTAGAGTTGGCCCTTTTCTATTCCTGACTAACCTTTTTAGGTTCTGAATTCTAGGTTTAGGTTCAGTTTTCCCCCCCTTTTTTCTTCTTTGTCAAGTTCAGGCCTTGCCACTGGTGCTGGGGGGGAGGGAGTAAGAAGGCTTGGATGGGCGTGGGCCTTGCTGTGGGTGCTGGGGACGGGGGGAGGCAGGGGAGAAGGCTCACTTGTGGCTGCTTCCTTCTTCTCCCGTGGAGCTTCTCCTCTCCCCCACCCCCCGCGAGTATTGCAGGTCCTCCTTCTTGTAAGATTCTAAATAAATAAATATGATGGGGTGGACCATATAAATCCTTTCTACTAAGTTGGATCTTTTGATTCCCTTCTACTAGATGGGATTTTAAGACTTCCTTCGACCAAGTTATTCCTCAATAGAGAAAAAGAAAAGAAAACTTATTTCAACAAAGATAGACTTTTCTCTAATTGAGGAAGTCTTTCTCCCTCAGAAAAGTCATTCTCCCTTGAAGGAAGACTTAGTAGAAGAGGATCATAGAATCCAATTTAATGAGGAATCATAGGATGCAGTTCTGTGTGTTGACAGTTAGTGGCATTTACACATATGAAAATCCTACCTTTAAAACAATCCTTTCATAGGGACTGAGGGTAAATCAGTTTGTTGTTGTCTGTGATGGTTCGTAGTGAGGACCTGAGAAAAATAAATGAATGAACTGAAAATAACAGACTACATAAGTTGGATTCCACCAAGCTGAACACATCCCAGCAGCCATATACTGTGACAAGAGACATTAAAACCCATGGGGGATAACCCCCCCCCATTTTCCCTACCCTGAGGGAAATGAAAAATAATAATGGATTTTTTTAAAGGGAAAAAGTGAAATATATTCAATACTTACTTTCCTGTCAAACTGAAACTCCCTTTACTGATTTAACAACATGAAAGGCATTATTTATAACTTAGCATATAAAATTGTACTATTTGGCATATTTATGGAATTTAAATGTATACATATCCATATTTTCTATGAGAAAAAAATGGCACGCATACCCAACACTTGCGAAATAGTTGCAAACCGATGCACTCTGTGCTTTCATATCACGTGCATTTTTAATGATTTGGCATCTGAGAGTTGGAGAGAGGGAGAAAGAAAACAAATTCTGTAGTAAGCAAAAGGAAGCACATAATTTGAACAGAAACACTCTTGGAGTTACAATAGGTTGGGCTGCCAAAATATTTTGATATTAAGCTAAACATTATGACTTTGAAAACACTGAATTCTTTAATAATGTATTAGTAGTAAACATATTATTGCATATCAATTATTGAAAAAAGTATTCACATTTAAACAAAAAATCTGGAAAATGTTATCTACAAGTGGCAACCCGCAAGAAACTTGTGGGAGCAGCTATCCCGTTCCTCTAACCTTTGCTTCCTCCCCTCTCCACCTATTTCTCTGTCTCTCATTCTTTCTCCCTCTTGCTGCCTGTTCTCTTTTCCTCTCTCTCCTCCATGCCTATTGCTTCATCTCTCTTCACAGACCCACACCCCATCAGACTCCTAGCCACCTACCTAGGCTCTCCACCCCAGCACCAGTAACTTTGGGGGTTCTCCAGGAATCAAAATGGATTTCACATTCCCTTTAGTGTTGCCAGCTCCAGGTTGGGAAATTCCTGGAGTTTTGGGGGTGGAGCCTTGGGAGGATGAGGTATGAGGAGGGAAATGGTCTCAGGAGGGTATAATGCCATAGGCTCTGCCCTCCAAAGTAGCCATTTTCTCCAGGGGAATTTATCTCTATCATCTGGAGATGAGTTGTAATTCCAGATGATCGCTAGCCTTCACCTGCAGGCTGGCAATGTTATTTCCCCTGGAGAAAATGGCTGCATTGGAGGGTGGAGTCAATGGCATTATACCTGTCTGAGGTCCCTCTCATCATCAAACCCCATGCTGCCCAGGCTCCACCTCTCAAATCTCCAGGGATTTCCCAACCAGGAGCTGGCAACCCTATACCCTTGCCACCCAACAGCCAACCTACCTTTATCTGCCTCTGTCTTTGGCTTTCCATTCCCTCCCTCTCTGCAACCTCTACCTAAGAGAATTGTGGTCTTTCCTCATAGTGGGGACCAAAGCAACTTACATTATTTTCCTGTCTTCTTTTATATCTGCACAACATCCCTGTGAAGTAGGTAAGGCTGAAAGTATGTGACTAACTGCTATACCACACTGGCTTTCATAGGGTAACTGTTGTTATATCCATTTGAGGCCCGTCCCTTCCCCAAACCCTGCCCTCCTCAGACTCTACCACAAAATTTCCAGGAATTTCTCATCCTGGAGCTGGCAACCTTAGTGTGCCTGCCCCCACTGAGTCTTCTTCAAAGACCAAAAGAGCCCTGAAAAGGGTCCTGTCCACTCACAGAAACTGAAGCCTGGATTACTGTGGTTGCCTGTGGATACCCACAGAGGGAATCTGTTGCTTAAAGTTACATGTTCTCTTTTTATCATTTTTGGATTTTTCTTTTCTTTTTAGATTTCACATTTTTCTGCAAACCTGGGTCTCTTTTCAGGTTTGTGGAAAGATCTGCCTTTCCCTTTCGAAGATGTGGCCGACTTCACAATTAGAATATATGTCTAGAGTATAAGAGGGTTTTCATTTTGTTTGTTTGTCCCCCCCCCCCCAGAATACCTGAGAAAGTCTTCAGAGTTTTTCATTCTGCACATTCGCTGTGAAATGCTTTCTAAGACATTTCTTTTTCTCTCACCCCAAAAGAATATATATCCCCCTCTCCCCAGTGCTACCCTAAATTGCCCAGTTTTTCCATTGGAAAAACTGAAGAAGTCTTCAGAGTTGCCTTAAGAAGCATTTTAGTCATCCTAAAAGAGAAAATATTTTACAAAAGTTTATTTTTGGAATTTGGGGGAAAAACTGGGGGCAAAAGCTCCGGGGGGGGGATCAGAGAATCCCCCCCGCCCAGATCCCCTGCAACATGTTTTCACATCATTAACTGTGACCTACCAGGAACTGAGGAGCTGCGGTGGCTCAAGTGGGTAAGACGCTGAACTGCAGGCTGTGGAAGGTCAGTAGTTCAGCAGTTCGAGACCCAAGTGTGCCGTATGACGGACTGAGCTCCCGTCTCTAGTTCCAGC
Organism: Gekko japonicus; assembly: GCF_001447785.1. NCBI lineage: Eukaryota > Metazoa > Chordata > Lepidosauria > Squamata > Gekkonidae > Gekko > Gekko japonicus. The sequence continues at coordinate 366,769 of NW_015162535.1, read as the reverse complement.
TCCTGCCAACCTAGCAGTTCGAAAGCAAGACATTGCAAGTAGATAAATAGGTACCACTTTGGTGGGAAGGGAACAGCGTTATGTTTAGTCATGCCGGCCACATGACCATGGAAACGTCTTCGGACAGCGCTGGCTCTTCGGCTTTGAAACGGAGATGAGCACCGCAGCCCTAGAGTTGGACTCGACTGGCTTTCGAGCAAGGGAACCTTTACC
>NW_015162535.1:357367-365764 GCF_001447785.1 Gekko japonicus | reverse complement strand
AGTGGTCAACCCTATACCCTTGCCACCCAACAGCCAACCTACCTTTATCTGCCTCTGTCTTTGGCTTTCCATTCCCTCCCTCTCTGCAACCTCTACCTAAGAGAACTGTGGTCTTTCCTCATAGTGGGGACCAAAGCAACTTACATTATTTTCCTGTCTTCTTTTATATCTGCACAACATCCCTGTGAAGTAGGTAAGGCTGAAAGTATGTGACTAACTGCTACACCACACTGGCTTTCATAGGGTAACTGTTGTTATATCTATCTGAGGCCCGTCCCTTCCCCAAACCCTGCCCTCCTCAGACTCTACCACAAAATTTCCAGGAATTTCTCATCCTGGAGCTGGCAACCTTAGTGTGCCTGCCCCCACTGAGTCTTCTTCAAAGACCAAAAGAGCCCTGAAAAGGGTCCTGTCCCCTCACAGAAACTGAAGCCTGGATTACTGTGGTTGCCAAAGCGTCTCCTGCGCACGCGCAGGAGACGCTCTTGCACTTTCGGGGGGATTTAAACATCCCCCCGATTTTTTTTTAACTTTTTTTAATTTTGTGCACATGTGGGGACTGCCCCACATGTGCACAAACCTCCCCCTGCCCCCCAAGTGCCCCCAAAGTGCAGATATAGATATCCGCACGGAGGGGGCAACTTGGGTATTAGTATAAGGATGTCTAGAGTATAAGAGGGTTTTCATTTTGTTTGTTTGTCCCCCCCCCCAGAATACCTGAGAAAGTCTTCAGAGTTTTTCATTCTGCACATTCGCTGTGAAATGCTTTCTAAGACATGTTTTTTTTTCCCTCACCCCAAAAGAATATATATCCCCCTCTCCCCAGTGCTACCCTAAATTGCCCAGTTTTTCCATTGGAAAAACTGAAGAAGTCTTCAGAGTTGCCTTAAGAAGCATTTTAGTCATCCTAAAAGAGAAAATATTTTACAAAAGTTTATTTTTGGAATTTGGGGGAAAAACTGGGGGCAAAAGCTCCGGGGGGGGGATCAGAGAATCCCCCCCGCCCAGATCCCCTGCAACATGTTTTCACATCATTAACTGTGACCTACCAGGAACTGAGGAGCTGCGGTGGCTCAAGTGGGTAAGACGCTGAACTGCAGGCTGTGGAAGGTCAGTAGTTCAGCAGTTCGAGACCCGAGTGTGCCGCATGACGGACTGAGCTCCCGTCTCTAGTTCCAGCTCCTGCCAACCTAGCAGTTCGAAAGCAAGAAATTGCAAGTAGATAAATAGGTACCACTTTGGTGGGAAGGGAACAGCGTTATGTTTAGTCATGCCGGCCACATGACCATGGAAACGTCTTCGGACAGCGCTGGCTCTTCGGCTTTGAAACGGAGATGAGCACCGCAGCCCTAGAGTTGGACTCGACTGGCTTTCGAGCAAGGGAACCTTTACCTTTACCTTTTTTTACCAGGAATTGGGCCTAACCCTGTTTTTTTAAAAAAAAAAAAAATCCAGGGAGGCATCAAAATTACAGACCCCTGCTAAGCTTGCTATAAAGTCCACCTTCCAAAGTGGCCATTTTCTCCAGGTGAACTGGCCTCTGTCATCTGGAGACCAGTTGCAATCCCAGGAGATTTCCATCCAGTGCCTGGAGGCTGGCAACCTGAAACTCTGCTAAGCAGGGCTGTATTCACTTCACAGGCTCAGATGTTCTGCTAGCCTTTGGTGTAATAAAAGTGATTGATGATGCGTAATCCTAACATAGGGGACACCAAACTAGCAAACCCTATATTGTATTGCTATAAATGTTTTGACTGTTTGCCGACATTCGGTGGGATGGCCCTTGACTGGAGAGCTCTCTCACCTCTGTCTGCGGTCTCCCTAGGCTGTATGGTATGGGCTCTTTGATGCTGCCTCTTAAACAGCCTAAGAATGCTAAATGTCATTTTTGTAGGGCAGGAAGAAAACCTAGCTGGAAGGGAGCTGTAGCTGTCAGGGGCCAGCGAGACACCTTTCAGAATGAATATCGATGACCCGAGAGTCTCTGTTGAGCAGCTGCCATGGCTGTGATGAGGTGCGTTTTCTCCATTAGCAAAGTAGGCAAAAATAAACTTGCAGGTTTCCTTTCCCCCTCCACTCGATCTGCATGCTTTCTCTCTCTGTTCGTTCTGGGGGGGGGGGTTTGCCCCCAATATGCCAACAAGGAAGCAAACATTTTCCCAGCTCTGTTGTGTCCAAACCACTCTCCGTTCACACGGAGGGATTTTATTTTTCCTCTTGATGTTGACCGGCTGCTCGCCTCTGAATTCTTCCTCATGTGGGTCGAACTTGGAAAAGCTGCTTCCCTTCGAGCGACTTTTTTTCATCCATCGGATTGTTGCCCACGTCCCTCTCCCTCTCCCTACAGTCGGCTTAAGAACTGTGTATTGTCAAAGCCAGTTCTGGTCTGCCTTGTCTTTTCACTTAGCACAAAAAAAAGCCTTAAGCAAATTGTAAGACTCTCAGGGTACCCCTGAAGGTAAACATTATCGCAGCCCGACATAGCTTGCCGATTCCTTGCTGGAGCTCTTTGGAGAGTCTGGCCTTGTTTGCTTATATAACGAGATGACATACGTTGCAATCAATAAAGGGGCATCTGGAAGTTAAAGAGCTCACAGCTTTTCTTTTCAATGCAAAGCTCAATATGCCCTCCCCGCCACGTCGCAGTTTCCAGTGTAGCATTTCTGGCTGCCTTCTACGCTGGGCTGAAGCCAGCGTCCCTCACGAAGTTTTCAAGCAGGGAGTGGGAAACAAACAAAAGAATGCTTTAAGAGAAATGACTCCAAACCTGTTGGTGGCGTGCCAACCTCCAGGTAGCACCTGGAGATCTCCTGCTATTGCAATTGATCTCTAGATGACAGAGATCAGTTTCCCTGGAGAAAATGGCTGCTTTGAAAGGTGGACTCCATGGCATTATACCCTGCTGAGATCCCTCCCCTCCAGGAACCCCACCTTCCCCAGGCGTCACCCCCAAAACCTCCACAGCCAGCAACCCTACCCATAGACAAGCCCAAATTCCCATGTATCTTTTTAAAGTGACTGCTAGAAATATGCAAGTTGGATAAAGCTTTGACAGCATGCTTAAATGATTACAAACTGCATTAGGATACCTCTTAACCACTCTGCCATTCTCACCTTCATAATAGGTAAATGCCTCTCCCCCTCCCCTGATCATGATCTTAAAATATCCTCGTTCATCTGGGGATCAGAACTGGATAGGTCAAGTGGGTAGAGTTTGGAGAGTGTTACTACTTTTTTGCAGTGAAGAAGAGGAATGATTTATTGTTATGACACGTGTCCGCCCAAATAGGGTCCCCAAGGTGGTGAACATCAGACATAAAACATTTAAAACATTCAAATAAGACGATAGACAGACAGACAGATAGCAAGACAGTGGAGAACATATATTCAAACAAGCAAACAAACAAACACAAGGAGGGCGACCTACTCTGATTCTGATTGCATTCTGATCGCATTATCCTGTACCAACTGCGGTTTCTGGAGAGTCTTCCAGGGCAACCCCATGTAGAGTCCATTGCAGTATTCTAAATGAGATGTTACTGCAGTGGCATGATCATTCTAAGACAGAATTTTCCTATTCTAAACACCAATTAATCTTTTTAATAGAATCCTAGGTAAGGCTAATCAAAGCACCAGCCGGATGCAGTGTACCACTGGTGATACCTCTGATGACATCCTGACATTGTGAGGAGGGGAGAAAGACTGGCTTGCCTAAGGCCATCTGTGAGTTCATGGAAGAGGTGAGACTCCACCTAAGGATGTCCTGGTCTGTCCCTTAGCCACAATGCTACACCAGTGCTTGGGGATTAACAGCAGAGTGTGTGAATTAACCTTTTCCTTTGTTTTATCCATGATGATTGGTACAGTTCACTTGGTACTCTCGTCACCAAGATATAAATAACTGTGTGGGAACCAGACCTTAGATGCACTTCTTTGCTATTCTAAAGATCACTATTCTTGTTAATTTTGTTTTCTATGTGTCTGCTGGAAATGGAATGAATCCACACAAACCATCCTTTGCGATCAGACTTTCCCATTTTCTGTGCACAGCCAAAATGGGTCCGGCTTTGTCACTCTAATTCGTGAAGCCAGCCCTTGTCCAAAGTTTTATAGTAGTTATTTTAGAAGCAGGTCGGGGTTTGATTGAGAAGGACTGAAACCATATTGGCAAACTGTGTGAAGAGATTTTGAAAACAGTAGCTACAATGAGAGCATCAAAGTTGAATCATGAAACCTAGGGTGAAGAGCAGAGTTAGTCATTTTGCTTTTGAAAAGGAAGGGGAGAAGCAGAGACATCTACTTTCTGAGACTGAGGAGGGAAGAGGAGTTAAAATTTGGTACAGTTCTTATTGAATATGAAGTTGTTGTGCACTGAATCTGAACCTGTGGTCCATTTGGATCAGCATTGTCTTTGCCAATTGGCAACAGCATTCGGGGTGTCAGGCAGAAAGAGGTCTTTCCCAGCATCTGCTCCCCACAATCTTCTAAGTAGTAAAGGAAGGACTGAATCTTGAATAGGATGGTGGCTTGAGATTGCCTGTAATTACAACTGATCTCCAGGTGACAGAGAAAACGGTCACTTTGGAAGGTGGACTTTATGGCATTATACCACATTCAAGTCCCTCCCATGCCTAAACCCCGCCTTCCTCGGGCTCCACCCCCCTAAAACTTTAGGTATTTCCCAACCCAGAGTTGACAATCCTAAACTTGAACCTGCTGCACGAGTGGTATTGAAGACAGTAACGATAATTTGTTTTCTAGTTCTTTTTTTAAAAGACGAGATTAACAATAAATTAAAATGACAATGTCAATCAAATCAATATATAAGCTATTATAAAAATCTGCATTAAGATTAATCCCAGCAAAATAATTGGTTATTCGTAATATCAAAATACTACCCATTGCAATATCAAAAGAGAAGACAACATAGTGACAGTCAGCCAAAGGCCCATCAAAATAATAATAGGAGAAGTGATCTTTCCGGTACCTAACAACAATAGTGAATGATGGTCTCCGGGTGAACTTCATGGGAGAGGATATGACATGATGTGGCACTATAGACAGAGAGGCCTTTCCCTTGGTCACTCTTCACCTCAATTTAGATGGAGTGAAGATCCAGAGAAGTCCCTGTAAAAGATGCTGTCAGCAAATGAGCAAGGAGAACAGATGAACAGAAATTCAGAGTAAGGTGAAGGTAAAGGTTCCCTTGCTCAAAAGCCAGTCGAATCCGACTCTAGGGTTGCGGTGCTCATCTCCATTTCAAAGCCGAAGAGCCAGCGCTGTCCGAAGACGTTTCCGTGGTCATGTGGCCGGCATGACTAAACACCAAGGTGCACGGAACGCTGTTACCTTCCCACCGAAGTGGTACCTATTTATCTACTTGCAATTTCTTGCTTTCGGACTGCTAGGTTGGCAGGAGCTGGAACTAGAGATGGGAGCTCACTCCATCATGCGGCACCCGGGTCTCGAACTGCTGAACTACCATCCTTCCACAGCCTGCAGTTCAGCGTCTTACCCACTTGAGCCACCGCAGCTCCAAAGGTGTGTATCTGAGAGAGCTGGCCCAAACTTGGACTTAGTGATGAGGCAGCAGTGATAGTTGTTGACAAGCTCTTCTTGTTCAGCCTAACTCAATCTTGCAGGATGCATAGCAAGATAAATAAATGAACATGCATGTGCTCCCAGACCCCCATCCATCCATCCATCCATCCATCCACCCATCTGGCTACATACCTACCTACCTGCCCTAGCTATCTGTATATAAAAGCCCCCTTATAGCTACACATGCTCCATTGTAACCAAAAGATGAGGAAGGTAATGTTGTTGTGTGATGTCTCCATAACCCTGTGCCAGCATCTTGCAGATTCAACCATCTTCTTCACCACTGTATTTAATAGCAGCTAGCTGGACCCATGCAGACAAACAGTCCTGCACAATGGGGCCAGTCTCATGTACGCTGTTGGGTTCTAGGAACTCTGGAGGGCAGCCAGGTTTGCGAATAAAACACTAATTGTTAAAACCCCAGGGATTTTTTTTTTTGGGGGGGGGTGGTAATTCCCATCCACAGAAAGATGATAATGACTTCTGTAGGCATTGCCAAAAAAAAAAAAAGCTCCAGAGTTTGGCAGCATTTTGGAATCACTATAGCAACCCTAAATGACATGTGAGCACTGACAGCAGCCAGCACAAGGGGGCAAGGGAAGGGGAGCAGCAGGGAGGAAGGTGCTCCATCAGTGGTAGTGGTGGGCAGGGGAAAAGAGAGCTGGGGAAAGGAGGGCCCAAAGTGAGGGAGAGGAGGGAGCCTGTTGGGGAAGGATGCCAGAGATGCCACTGGGGAGGGGACTGGAACCAGGAGTGTTGGAGGAGAGGTAAAATGGGATTTCCCTCTCCTGTGTGTCTCCATAGTAGTAGTACTCCTATGTACCAAAACCATTAACCAAGAATATGTGACCAGTTTTTACACAGGAGCCCTTGAGATTCGTGAGCTTTTAATGCTTTTTCAGCCTAACTATGCTTTTTCAGCAGAACTATGATTCCAGGGGTTGCTCCTGCAGCTCTGTGCTGTAGCAACTGCCCTTTCTCCACTCTTGTGGCTTCCACCTTGAAGCTGAGCACCTTGCTTTCCAGAGCCCCTTTCCTTGCTTGTTTTGCCGCCAACTTTAAAAGAAGTAGAGCCATACATTTCACGTTTCCGTTAGCAGTCCTCTGAGTTATTCATGGTGGAAGTTCTTTAAAAGAGGGGGTTTCTGGCTTTTCTGGGCTCGTCTTATGGAAATTTCATCACAGCCCTCAACCTCAACCAGTTTGTTAAGCCTGCATATCAATAACACGTGAAACAAAAGAAAAGTACATCTGCCTCTCAGGGAGTCTAATTTTTTTTTGCCTTGTGGATTACTCTGTAATTATATGAGAACAGAGCTGCAATCCCAGGAAATCACTCCAATAACCCTGATGAGACAGTTTGCTTTGTAATCACCTGCAGTTATGCACTGCCTCGAAGAGGATTATGGATATGAGCTTTGTTTTCCTTTGCGGTTGTGCATTTTCAGGACAAAACTTGACCACTAGCTAAACTGATGCAGCTGACAGAGGTAATTTTAGGTCCAGCCAATACACATGCACCGATTCAGAAATCTAGCAAGCTCAGGCATCAAATACTTAAAGAGGGCCAATTCAAATCAAGAGTTTTCAAGTCTGCAGAAAGTTCACATCATGCAATGCATCCCCTCTGTCAGTGGCAATTCAGGGAAGAAAAGAAGAAGAAGAAGAAGAGAAGAGATTGGATTTCTACCTGCCCTTCACTTAGAGTCTCAGAGCAGCTTACAAACTCCTTTCCCTTCCCCTCCCCACAACAGACACCCTGTGAGGTAGGTGGGGCTGAGAGAGCTCTGACAGGAACTGCCCTTGAGAGAACAGCTCTGACAGAACTATGGCTTGCCCAAGGTCATCCAGCAGCTGCAAGTGGAGGAGTGGGGAATCAAACCCGGTTCTCCCAGATTAGAGTCAACGCACTTAACCACTACACCAAACTGTTTGAGAGCCAGTGTGATATAATGGTTAAGACTGTCAGACTCTAATCTGGAGAACCGGGTTTGTTTCCTCACTTCTCCACATGAAGGCTGCTGGGTGACCTTGGGCCAGTCACAGTTCTCTTAGAGCTCTTTCAGCCCCACCTAACTCGAGGTGACTGTTGTGGGGAGAGGAAGGGAATGAGATTGTAAACTGCTTTGAGATGCCTTAAGGTAGAGAAGAGCAAAATATAGAAACCTACTCTTCTTCTTGCACACTCAGGCAGGCAGTTGCCTGTTCTCATTCCCTTGTGGCCATGCAGGATAGGCTGATGTCTCTGGATTGAGAATTTCCTGGATATTTTGGGGTGGAGCCTGGAGAGGGCAGGGTTTGGGGAGGGGAGGGGCCTCAGCAGGGGATCAATGGCATAGATTCCACCCCCTAAAGCAGCCCTTTTCTCTGGGTGAACTGATCCCCGTAGTCCGAAGATCAGTCATCAATCTGGGAGATCTTTGGGCCCCACCTGGAGGTTAGAGAAACACAGGAAACACCGTGTTGAAATAATAAACACAATATTCACATGCACTTATCGCCAAATATATTTGATTTATGTACACAACATCAACTCTAGTGTATTGTACACACTTTCAAACTACAACATCAACATTTCAAACACTTTCAAACTAAATTATATAACACGAAGAGTCCATAATCGCAGAAACCCACTCCAGTATAAACTGTCTTCTTCCTGATGGAGGATAGATACCAATGTACAGTTATTGGCACCGAACAATGCAGCAACCTACTTTACATTTCCCAAGTGATGATCCATCAGGTAAAGCTAGCAGGCAGCTTGTATTTCTCACTGTGATGATTCGGCTTAGCAAG
>NW_015162535.1:350768-356109 GCF_001447785.1 Gekko japonicus | reverse complement strand
AGGAAGCAACTTACCCTCCCTCTTCTCCTGCCTCCTCCTGGCTGAATGAGGGCCGGAAGCGGGGCGGCCGGAAGCAGGGGGCGGGGCTTCGTCATGTGCCCCGCCCCCGTACCTCACCCGGGGGAACTGCGATCCCCCGCGATCCCCCCCGAAATGACCTCTGATTATAATAAAAATACTAAGGAGTGGGGCTACTCCTATGTGTGCTCATAGTAATTGTGAATAAGAGCCAACATCTGTACAAGTATAAACACGTAGGTTTGGTATCCACTTGTGTTTGCTTGCAACAGATTGTAACCAGGGAGCAATTGATTGCTCAAGGGTTCCACCATTGCTTTGTTCTGGGTTTGGCTGTATCCCCAAATTGTGCTTCATGGGCTGTGTGAGAGATTGCAGAGTTCCCTGTCTGGTCTGTGATTAACATCCAACAACGAAAATTTAAAAAGTACAAAAAAGAGAAAGAGAACTGCTTCAGATCTTTGTGTGGTTCTCCATAGCTGTTTGCTGAAAGCATCCCCCTCGTCCAAACATGCACAGCATTTTCCAGCTTGGCTCTGTTACAAGCCGCATTTTAGCCCTTCTCACAATGGTATGGCTTGCTCTTCTCATTCTCACTGCCAAAAGTCACCTTCCCAATGGCTTTCGTTTTTAGCTCAGATGCTGGCTGCATAGCTGATGTTTATATTTTCAAATTCAAGACGTGTTTGACAGCCAATTGCTAGGAGATAGCTTCTATTTGGACTGTCAGCTTTGCACATTATGTGGTCTTAAACAGAGTGCTCACCTCCCATATGCTCACACACGGCAATTTTGTGTTGTGGCACTGTTATGTCTATGCATTTGTTACCTGTCCCAAATTGCTCTTTTCATCCATTCTATTAGGGCTTATTTGATGATGCCATAAACACTAGTGCATGCTTGCCTTATCTATATTCCAGTGCTGGCATTTTAGTATATATTGTCTCTAGCATCTTTGCAGTTGTTGTGCACAGATCACAGCATCCTTAAACAACAGGGGGGAAAGGGTATGGCATAGAGGAGGAATAAGCAGTTGGGAGGCACTGTGGCCTAAGGATAGGGCCCATGTTTGGCATGGAGAAAGCTCCAGGTTCAAACCCGGGCATCTTTAGTTTAAGGGCTCCAGGTAGCTGGTACTGAATTAAAGCAAAGTTTGGATCCAGGTACAAGCAGAACATGTTGTCATTTGCACAAGAGTAGGGCTATATTAATTCCAACCCTCTGCTGTATATTAATTCCAACCCTTGCTGCTCTGAATGCCATTCCAGTGGTTCTCCTTAGTATTTGGATTCCCCTCCCCCAGGAACATACAGAGATGTACTAAGGAGGAGGAGGCAGGGCTGGCCCAAGGTCTTCTATTGCCATAGCTGAACTATGACTTTGGCACCCCCATTCAATAGAGGAAAAAGCTAAACGTCTCTTTTTTTGCCATCAATCACAGCCAACTTATGGTGCCACTGTAGGGTGTTCAAGGCAAGAGATGTTCAAAGGTGGTTTGCCACTGCCTGCCGCAGCACAGTGACTCTGGATTTCCTCATCCGTCTCCCATCCAAGTAATAACCAGTGCTGACTCTGCTTAGCTTCCAAGATCTGATGAGAGAGGGCTAGTTCGATGCTATCCAGGCCAGGACAGTGAAAACTCTAGAATGAACCAGGCATTCAAAATGTCAAAAATAAAGATGGACCCGTCCTCCATGTTCCTTCATGGCAGCTATAGAAGAACAGAGTCAGTAGACATGGAGAGTCTCAAAGTGGGTTCATACCAATTTGGTGTAGTGGTTAAGTGCGCAGACTCTAATCTTGGAGAACCGGGTTTGATTCCCCACTCCTCCACATTCTGCTGCTGGGTGACCTTGGCAGAGCTGGTCTCTCAAGAGCAGTTCTCTCTGAGCTCTCTCAGCCCCACCTACCTCACAGGGTGTCTGCTGTGGGGAGAAGAGGGTTGTAAGCCGCTCTGAGACTCCAAGTGAAGAACGGGGTATAAATTCTTCTTCTTCTTCTTCTTCTTCTCCTCCTCCTCCTTTCAAACCAGTAGAGTAGGTTCCTCTCAGCTTTATGGCACCCCTCAAATCTGGCTCCAAGGCAATTTGCCTGGTGGTCAGGTCGGGCTGGCCCTGTGAGGTGGTGGGAAGCTCTAGTTCTGTGAGCAGAACACCACTGGTTGTTTGGATCCAACCCAGTGGCAATGACGTTATTACAATGTTCACAATAAATTAGTGCAGAAATATGTAGGCTGTGACAGCATAAAGCTGTGCACCTTTCTCAAGTTGGCACAGTGGTATCTTTTACCCTTTGCTATTCAATTTCCAGTTTTCTATACTCCAGCTACAATCAGTATTTTTTTTAAAAAAAACAACCCTGTTTCAAAACCATGAAAACATATCGCGGAACAACTGAAGCCGAAAGCACTAATTAGAAATTATTTTCCAAGTATGTAGTCAGCCTAAACCCCTAGTTCCTCTAGTAGAAATATTTTTGAAACTGATGACCTTAAACAAAAAAAAAAGTCTGAAAATGGAGAATTTGCCAAGTAGATGGGCTGGGAATGGACTGAGAGAAGCACCAGAATTAAAGAACTCTGTTCCCCATCATAATGGGATTGGAGGATGTTTTTGCCCCCACATCCAAGAGAAATAGAATGGGAAGCTTGGGGGGGGGCAAGGGCTTCATGTAGGCCTGCTGATCGGGGTGTGTGTGTGTGACTATTTGAGCCTTGAAAAAAAAATCCTGTAGGTTTAACTGGTAGATATTGGGAAGGTCAGGAATTCTGAGAGTGTCTTCCAGAATTTCTTGGTTTCCTTCATCTGTTCCCATTGTCTGGCAGGGTGGGTGCTATTGTCATTTGGTTCCCAGACACTGGTTAGGCCCTAACTAGGAACGGCAGAAGCTGTGTGGGTTGTTGTGGCATAAGTCATGTCTTTTGGCAAACATCCAGAGCATCAATGGAAGATGGGAGTTTGTTTTTCCCCAAGCTGCTCACTGACTGTGTGGCTAACAGTTTGGTGTAGTGGTTAAGTGTGCAGATTCTAATCTGGGAGAACCAGGTTTGATTCCCCACTCCTCCACTTGCAGCTACTTGGGCAAGCCATAGTTCAGGCAAGAGCTGTCCTTGAAAGGGCAGCTCTTGAAAGAGCTCTCTCAGTCTCACCTACCTCACAGGGTGTCTGTTGTGGGGAGGGGAAGGAGTTTGTAAGTCGCTCTGAGACTCTGAATTAGGCTTGCCAAGTCCCTCCGGAGGGCGGGGAAAGCCCCGCCCCAGAGGCCTGTTACCCGCCACTGGCAGAATCGGCCCCCGCGGGAACCCCACCCCCCAAAGCACGTGATGTGCCTGGCGTCAGCACGTCACCTGGAAGTGGCCTGATCCATGCCGGACGCGCTGGGGGCGGGGCCGCGGTCATCCGAGGGAAAACTCTGTTTTTCCCTCGGATGACTGCAGCCCCGCCCCCGGCGTGCCCAACGCGGCCGCATCACTTCCGGGTGATGTGGTTGCGGCGCCCGCGCGCTTTGCGCACATGCGCGCATTCCCAGAACTGAGGAGTCCCCCGCTGTACATACAGCGGGGACTTGGCAACCCTACTCTGAATGAAGGGTGGGGTATAAATCCAATCTCTTCTTCTTCTTGTTGTATATCTTCCTGTCCTCAACAGCTCAGCGAAGATTCACAGCTGAGGTGTGCTACTGAGGTATTTTTAAAAACCAATTTAATGGGGCAAGGGAGGCATACCAGAGATGAGCATTGCCATTCTGAGGTGGTGCTGAGCTCCACCCACATCCAGATAGGCTGGAGGTGGAGCTTTCACACAGAAGCTCTGCTTGCAGCTCTCATGCTGTTTCCCCTTTAAGATGGAGCAAAGGAGGTTTTAGAGGTTTACAAGATTATGCACAGGGGGACAGAGCAAGTAGAGAAAGAAGTACTTTTCTCCCTTTCTCACAATGCAAGAACTCGTGGGCACTCTTTGAAGCTGCTGAGCCGTTGGGTTAGAATGGATAGAAGGAAGTACTTCTTCACCCAAAGAGGGATTAACACATGAAATTCAGTGCCACAGGAAATGGTGGCAGCTAAAAGCATGGATGGCTTCAAGAAGGAATTGGATAAACATATGTAACAGAGCAGGGCTATTTTGGGGCAGGAACGCACAGGAACGGAGTTCCGGCTGGCTCCCAAGTTGACCATGCCCAGCAGGAACTCATTAGCATAATAGGCCACACCCAACAGCAGAAACTCATTAGGATTGGCTACATTAGGAGTGTGGCCTAACATGCAAAGGTGTTCCTGCTACAAAAAAGCCCTAGGTTTTGACAACAAACAAGATAAACAGAATAAGAAGCAAAAGGTGGGTTTGGCTGGATGACTATACTTCTGGTAACATGGGGGTGTGGCCTAATATGCTAATGAGCTATGGTCTCATGGGTGTGGCTGGATATGCTAATGAGGTTCTGTTGTTGGGTGTGGGCTATTATGCTAATGAGTTCCTGCTGGGCTTTTTCTACAAAAAAAGCCCTGGAGCAGAGATCCATCAGTGTCTATTAGCCACAAGTTAGAGATAGGAATTCTCGATCTGGGGCAAGTGGTGCTCTGTATTCTTGGTGCTTGGGGGGGCAACAGTGGGAGGGCTTCTAGTGTCCTGGCCCCACTAGTGGACTTCCTGAAGGCACCTGGTATTTTTGGCTACTGTGTGACAGAGTGGTAGACTGGATGGGTCATTGGCCTGATCCAGCATTGGCTTCTCTTATGTTCTTATGTATGTTCTTATGTTCTTAAAGGAGGTTTTTCTTTGCTCTGCCTTAAAGAGAAACCCCCTAAATAAAGTGGGAGCATGCTGTGTCCCACCTGGTTGTGGAAACAGGCCAGTTATGTTCAGGGGGAGTCAAAGGTTTACACTCCAATGCTATTATCAGGACTGGTGGGTCCTTGAAGGAGACATTAGATCATATTGGATTGAAGCAGCCACTGCAAGCAGGGAAAAAAAAGTTCTTCCTTGGGAATAAATGAACTGCTGCTTCTCTTGAATGCTGATAGTGGTAAATGATCATTTAAATGGTGGGTCATTGATGAATGCATCTGTCATCCTTCAGGTGTCAGAAAGCAACAGTGGCTCTAGGATAAATCCTCCTGACCACCTAATGGTTTTTCATCTATCTAGCTGAAACAGAAGTCAGACAAGACAAATAAAAAAGATAGCTCAGGAAAGATTCCCAGCATGAGGAAAGGTGTTACAATTATGGGAAGCACTGATGTATATAAACGAACACAAGGACCACTGACATCTCTCAGTATTTAGAAAGTGAGCGAAGGCGTCTCTGAATTCACAGGAAATTGGGA
>NW_015162535.1:339738-350731 GCF_001447785.1 Gekko japonicus | reverse complement strand
TTCATTAAACATTTTCCATCTCCAAAATGAGAGCCTTCCCCAAGAGGGTTTTCCTACCGAGCCTTGAAATTCTATGATAAAACATGGATCTGCATTACATAATAAGACTCGGGGAGGTGAATGGAGCCAGTGATTTGCAAATGATCCCTGTAGCCCTACGCAACTTCGCTTAATCGTTTTAAAAAAGAGAGAGGGGGGATGAATCCAAATGTGACACATCTTCAGAAATATGGAGACAGGTTTTTCTTTTTTAAAAAACAACAACAACAACTTTAGAATGCAGATTGTGTAATGTTCCTTGAAAGAAGAGCTGGGTAATTCCTTTGTAATTATACATAGATGAATTAATTATTCTCTAATGAGCTCAAATAAACACATTTCATGCTGCATCCCCCCGCCCTTTTCCTTAATTAAAAATATCCAAGAGCATAGTTCTAATGGGCTGCATTTCCCCCCCTTTCCTGATTATTGGTGGTGTTTCTGTTAATTATAAATGGAAATGGAGCTTGCAGATCATGTTAAAAACTGCAACCTGTGTTTTTTCTCTCTCCTTTATTACTCACTCTTCCTTACAACCTTAAAACTCACCCTTTGGGGGCATTTCCCCAACTTTCTCTGTACTGTTATTAAATGTATACTCATTAGATTTTTTTTTTAAAAAATGGAGTTCTAAGCAGAAACAAAGAAGGAGCAATTAATGAACATTCTTTGTTTCATTTCTTCTTATATTTCTGTTTTGTTCTCTCCTTTTCACTGTTTGTTCTGTACGTTCCTTTTCATTGTGCATGTGCATGTGATGCTGCCAACTTTTGTGATAACTCTGATTCTGTTGGATTTTTTAAGTTTAGTTTTGTTTTTCATTTCTCAACACCTCAGAATAGAACTGGAATAATCCTTTTCTCCAACCATATGTACCGAACTGTATAGAAAATATCAGTATTTAAAGCTTACACCTGCTTTGGCATCTGTCTAATGTAAATGGCACATCAGTGGACTAAAATGCTGTGAAATTTTAAGTGCACATACAAGCATAAAAATGCCATTAAAATCCCCTTTGGATTTTTAAAAAAGTGTGTTTGTGTGTACTGCTGCTTTTATCGAATTTTACTTGGGTTGGTAATTTAAAATGCATCTGTTTGTTAGAAAATACTTTTTTTGGTTTTTTTTTAGATTCTTGATTGCTTAACTGTACGTGATTATTTCCTTGCAGGAGATTAGTTTTTTTTAAAAGAATTCTCAGAACACATTTGAAATGCATTTGACATTATGGACAATTATTTTTATACTCCAGCCCCCTCTCTTTTGTGAACTTTCTTGAGAATGCTTGTAAGGGCAAAAAGGAGACCATAGAAATAGACTGATTTAGTTCAGCTTAGAAGTGTGTGTTTTTGTTTAGGATTGCATTGTAAGCATTGGAAGAGGCAACGACAATCTGTTTTCCATCCCATGTGTGGCTTCGAGAGCCAGTTTGGTGTAGTGGTTAAGTGCGCAGACTCTAATCTGGGAGAACCGGGTTTGATTCCCCACTCCTCCACTTGCACCTGCTGATGTGACCTTGGGTCAGTCACAAGCTCTGGCACGGCTGTCCTTGAAAAAGAGCAGTTTGTGTCAGAGTTCTCTCAGCCCCACCCACCTCACAGGGTGTCTGTTGTGGGGAGGGGAAGGGAAAGGCGTTTGTAAGCCGCTCTGAGACTCCAAGTGAAGGGCGGGGTATAAATCCAATCTCTTCTCTCTCTTATCTTCTGTTATTAACTACGTGCCCCATGCTTGTTTCATATCTATGCTCAAGGAAACACTACATCACATTCCAGATTATAACTGATATGCCATTAGGCTTGCCTAGTACCTGCTGGGGACAGCGGATCCAGTGGGCTTAGCTGGGCAGTGGCAGAAAAAATAGGGGAAAAGGAGGGGCATCGGTGTCCTAACACACTGACGTAACTCCCAGCACAACTGGAAGGGACATCAGCATGTTGCCATTGACACTCATTTGGCCAAAAGTCTATTGCTAAACCACAGAGTTTGGGCTCAATGCTAGAATGTTGACAGCAACATCATTACATCACCAGAGAGGTAGGGTTGCCAGGTACCTCCTAGCAACCAATGGGGGATGAGGGGAAAAACTGGCAGCAAGCTGAGGCCTAGGCCTCTGTTGCTGGCAACTCATTGATATTACATCTGGTGCACAGTGGGGATGCTCTGGTAATTGGGCAAAAACTCCATGGTAACAGCCAGTTTTACCATAGATTTCCCCCCCCCCAAAAAAAAAACCCCTAGACTGTCCAAGCATTGCCAGTAATGTGATGATGTCACTTCTGTTGCACTCCGGAAATGATGTTACATCGCTGGTGACATAGACTTCAGTTTGCTACTGCTAAGTCCCTCCTGGCTGGCTGAATAGTGCTGCCATTGCTTTAAATGCTTTTGAGAATCATTAGTGGTCTTTGTTTCTAGGGAGATATATTCAAAGTGCTTTTCTGCATCAGGTTATTGCTGCAGCTTGGCTTCTTAACTGCACTGTTTATCCCCATCCATTACACACAATCATTTTGCCAGTTGCTGCTCGCCAGGTTTTCCTTCCACTGTTCCCCGTGTTTTTTCAGACCACTTTTGAGGTGGTTTGAAAAAACAAAGAAACAATCATAGGACACTTCTTGGGGGTGGGGGAGAGCAACAACTGGCAACTGATGCTGTGTCTAAAGGAAGTGAAAACCAGATGTAATTGAAAAGCCAAGCTACAGCAAAAACCCAGTTTGGGAAAGCCCATATATACTCTTTTGTGGAATTTTATATTATTCAGGGTTTCCTTGACTATGCATGTACATATCCTAGCTAGTGTAGGAGTAACTGATTGACAAAAATATCAAAATTATTGAGAAAGTTCCCCACAATTTACATGCCTAATAGTTGGACATATTATCAAACATTCTCTCTTTCCATTTCCAAGTATACTCAGTGTGATTCAGGTGTTTTCACATAAGTGAGTAGGATCAAATTTGAAACAGATGTAATTCAAGAAATTGTGGTTACTAGAAAAGTCTAAAAAGAAGACTCCCCCGCCATGCAAAATAGAAAGGGTCAATGTGATGGGCTTCATAAAGAGGCTGATCCAGTTCCAGAATGACTTGATGTCCTATACCGGTTGTGGGCAAATCAGTGTGCTGTAAAAGGTGTGCTGATGCAAAGAAGAACATAGGGGAACTCTCCTTATCTGCTTGGGGAAGGGAAGTGAAGACCAATAACTTTTTCATTACATCAGGTCTGCACAAAACTGCATGTAGGAAGACTTGTGGATCAGTGGTTTGAATGTTTTGGCATGGTTTGCATTTACTTGGCATGCAGAAGGTCAAAGGTTCAATACTTGACATCTTCAGTCAAAAGGATTGGGTAGTAGGTGATGGGGGGGAGAAACCGTACCTGAGGCCCTGGAGAGCCACCAGCAGTCAAGTGTCTTGATCTACCAATCAGCAGATGGCAGCTTCATGTCTCCGTATTATAGAGGACAAGATAAATGAATCAGAAGGTGGTATGGCCAGATTTTGGTAGGAATGAGTCAGAATCATTCAGTTCCTATTGCAGAATCCTGAGTGGATCATGTTTGAATGTTTAGAAGTCATGTTCATTGTGGTGTTTTCCCCCCCAATTCAAAACATGTGGGTGGACCTTTCTCCCACATCAGATGGGTTAAAACTCTTAGAATCTATGACGTTCAACAGGACCTCCTGCCAGATTGCAGACAGACAAATTGCAGAGAGCAATGATAAAGTTTATTTGTAATAATTATGATAATGATGATGACGGCAATGCTGATGATACGTTGCCAATTAACAACTGTCTTATGGCAACCTCTCATGGGGTTCTCCAGGCAAGAGATGCACAGAGGCAGTTTGGCATTGCTTTCCTCTCCATAGCAACCCTGATCTTCTTTGGTGGTCTTCCAGGGCTGACCCTGCTTAGCTTGCAAGCTCTGACAAGCTTGGGCTAGTCAGGGCTGTTAAGGCTGCTGTCTTTGTTTTACAGGCCATTAAAATTCTCCCTTAGAGAAGGCACATGGTCACTGGTCTTTCCTATGTTTTCCCCACCCTGATTCTGAAGCAGGCAGTGAAGTGTAGTGAAGGGTTATTTCTAAACAGATTGACAAGGGATGCTACATTCTGAATGCATGAGTATGCACATGTACACACACAAACACATTCCACATATGAACCCTGCTGTAGATGCATTCATTTCAGCACCTTTTCTTTCAAACCATGTCTAACTCAACTTGTCTCTGACATCCACTAAGAAGCTGGCAGGTTGGCTTGGAGAAAATTAAATGCTTCAAACAGTGGAGCGCAGCAAGATAAGGCTCATGTGTATGCTTTGCTTCTTTGACTGAACACTTCATTTTTTAAAATGCACCCACACCCACACCCACCTCCAGTGTGCATGTGAATGAGCAGACTCATGCATAATTGGGTTCTACCCTGGGCAGCTTTTAGATGAGAGGAGATCCAGAACCTCAGACAGCAGGGTTCTTCCTCAACATGCTGGTGTGTCAATGTACACCCCACCCCACCCAATGTTCTTGGGTTTTCTGTGTCTGCATGAGCTGGTGACATTCATGCATCTAAATGTGCAATTTAGCTTTAAATTGAGGCCTGAATGTGCAATTTAGATCTGAGATCTTCATCCCGTACACTTTTGAAAGTGTTGAGTGAGCTCTTTCTGTCATCTAGCTGATCCAGTGCAACCCCTCTGTTCGGTAATTGGTCTTGGGAGTCACTCCAATATATAGCAACTGAAATGGGGACTCGGTGATAGTGTACCTAGGCTGGACCACAAAATAATGAGTCTCTGGCTGTGCAGAGATTTGAACTGGAGACATCCCAGCTCATATGCTTAACTATTATTTTGCAGTGCCAATAGTGCAGATATAGCTTTGTTTTGTGTTTTTTTACTATTTTTATCATCCTAAACCAGGAGCAATCTTGAGCATTATCCCTTGGCTTATTTATTAATCATATTTATATCTTGCTCATCCAATGGAGAACTCAGGATCAATGCTCCCTCTAAGCTGTGTGAAGTCCTGTGAGCAAAAATTCTGCTCTGTGAGCTACTGGCATTAAAGTTGTGAGTGAGTGAGTGATTTGGCTACTGCATAAGTTTGTTTGCTCTGGAGCCATCCTTCCTGAGCTAAGACAAAAATCTGTGAGCTGGAGGCTAAAAACCTGTGAGCTAGCTCACACTAACTCAGTTTAGAGGGAGCACTGCTCAAGATGGCATATATGGGGCTGTTTCAATTGTTACCCTTAAAAAATACAGTCAGATTCTACAGTGCAATATGGAGAAAAACAAACCAGACAAACTGAAAACATTGGATAAGGAGCCAGCTTGGTGTGGGGAGCTAGTGTGGTGTAGTGATTAATGTGTTGGACCAGGACCTGGAGACCCCCATTCAAATCCTCATGCCACCATAGAAGTTTGTTGGGTGACCTTGGGCCAGTCACTTTCTCACAGCCTAATGCATCTTACTGGGTTAAGAACATAAAGAAGAACAGCCATGCTGGCTCAGACCAAAGGCCCATCAGGTCCAGCATTTTGTCACACAGTGATCAACTAGCCACTTCCAGGATGCTTGTTGTGATGGTGACATGGAGAGAAGGAGACTTCTCTGAATGACCTGGAGAAAAGGGAAGGCTAAACATGTATGAAATCAATAATACAGAACCCAGTAACAACCAGAAGGTAACCTTTTTCCCCCTGATGTGTTGCTCTCCACAGCTTTCTCTGTTTTCATGCTCCCTCCACTGTTCCCAAGGTCAGACTGGAAATAGTGGGGAGAACAGAAACCAGTGTCAGGGAAGTCCTTTCAGGTAGAAAAAAAAAATCTCCAATTAAAACAACATAAGGGGAACCAAAAAATAATCACCTACAAACCCTGAATGACTTTGGACTCACAAACCTGCAGGATAGCCTCTCCCGCAATGCTCTTCCGTGACAGCTTCACTCGTCTGAGTAAAACCTTCCGTGGGGTAAAATGAGAAGCTGACCATTCATAAGCATTCTCAGTGGTGGCTCCCATAGGTTTACCAATTCCGGGGGTGGAAATTGCTGGTGATTGGGGGTAGAATCTGTAGAATGTGGGGTTTGGGAAAGGGAGGGCTTCAGTGGGGTTCAATGTCATAGTCTATGCTCTTTGAAACAGCCCTTTTCCTAAGGGGAACGGACTTCTGTAGTCTAGAGACCAGGTGAAATTCTGGGAGATCTCCAGGTCCTATCTGGAGGTTGGAAACCCTAGGTGCCCACCTTGTGGAATGGCCTGTCTGATAACGTCAGGAGGGTTTCTACTCTTCTGTCATTCCATATAATGTTCAAGAGGATATTGTAAAACATGGATTAAGTAGAATTAACAGCCCCAAGAGGACACCTTTATTACAGAATAGTCTGCTGCAATTACTCAGGCCTTGGTTGGGGGGGGGGAGATCCCAGAATTCTCAAGAAGAAAATGAAGTTTTCAGTCTGTATACTGAAAACTCATGAACTTTTAAACTTTTAAAAAAAGAATTTTGTCAAAGAGGTTCTGGAACTCTGTTCAGGAGTGTTCCCCCAGAAAAAAAGCCCTGCAATTACTATTGTAGGTGTCGACTGCTCTTACTGCATTGACTTGACCTTGTAATTGACTCTCTGTATTATTTAGAGTTTACTTGTCTTAGATCGTTTGGTGTTTGCATGGTTCCCTAATTCTGTAATCCTCTTCCTTTTGCACTGCTGTTTTATGCTGTTTGATGACATGATTTATATCTTGCAACCTGCCTTGAGTCATCATGAGAAAGGGGGACTATAAATAAACAAGCACTGAGTCAAAATCACAACCACCTATAATCAAACCACCCAAGCAAAATGGAAGCATCAGAGAGAAAAGTGGAATGGACAAATGCCATCCCTTAAAAGCATATCTAAATAGTCAAATTTTCTCTGCTCACTGAAATATGGCCAGTGAGGAGAACAAGAAAACTTCTCCAAGAAGGGCATTCCATAGCTGTGGTGCCACCATTAATAAGGACCTGTTTCCAATCCCATCACAGTTTAGATGGTGGTGGAACACAGAATAAGGTTTCAAATATCCATCTGCTAAGTCTGGGTAAGATACAAATGGGAGGAAGGGGTCCTTATCCTAGTTCAAGACCGGTGTCAACACTTGGAACTGGACCAGCAGCCATTAAAGTTACCTAAACATGTTATACTGCCTCCTTAAAACCCTTAAGAACAATGATGTAAAATGTAGCATTCTGTAGTGATTACAGAGCTGGATTAGGGAATGGAAGACCCAGTTTCACATCCAAACTTGGCCATGAAATTCACTGAGTGACCTTTAGTCAATCTTTTTTTTTTAGTTAGTTAGTTTACCTTTATTGGCATTATATTATAAAAGGGAGAACATTAAGACAAACACATAAAAAGGATCAAACACAGAATAAATCACAAATGAAAATGTCTCCAAATTACAGTATATTACTTCATATAAGAACAGCAACATATAAAAACTTTGCCACAGAATCAATTCAACAGGTACATTTGTCCTTCTTATGGAAAATATTGGGCATTGCATCTTGTGTCTCATATGTGGCCCTACATCTGAAATGTGGTCAAAACCTTATGACCACTAGGGCATGGCTTATGACCTTTAAATATTGGCTTTGGCTGCATTATAACCTTGACCCTTACAATTATCAGCTTTTCACAGAATCTGAGTTGTCACCTTGGCTAGCTACCATAGAGAGTAAACTGGGAACCTTTGGTCAATCTCTCTCTCACTTTAGCCTGCCTCACATATTTGTTATAAAGAAAAAGAATGGAAAAGACGGAACCGTTTATGCCATTCTGGAGGAAGGGTGGAATTTTTTAAAAGTGCTGGATACAGTGCTGAATTTTTAAAAACTCTGCAAGCTTTCCTGATTACAGAAGTACTCAAATCACATGGTCCTTTGAGCCTACTTCTCTGAGCATGGGCCTTTGAACATACTTCTTTATGCAATGACTTTTGTCCATTTTGTTGGGTTTTAATTATGTGCGGTGATGAATGCACACAGGAAAGTCTAAATCTTGGCTTAAGTGTGATGGTGACTTTTTAAAAAAAGACATGCATTCATTATTGTAGAATAATAAATAAGATTTGTAGCAGTATAACCTATACAGAGTTTACATTTAAAGCAAATCCATTGATCATGGCTGAATCCCCAAAGGTTTAACAGTGATTAACTTCTTCTGAAGGCACAGAGTCTATTCTCAACTTAATTTTGCGGCGGTAAGGCATAGAGAAGAAGCTCTTCCATAACAATTACATATTTTCTTCAAAGACTGTATTGTCACCATAGATTAGGTATTGGCAGCCTGTGAGCAGGATTTGGCCAGTAATTGAAAATAATTGAGATCAAGACTGAAAAACAAGGGAGGGAGAAAATTTAGAAGGGAGGAGAGAAGAATGAATGCAGATCATGAAATGAAACAAGCAAAATGAAGGAGGAAAAAAGTGTGGAAAAGAGGAAAAGACAACAAACTGATGTTTTGTTTTGCTACAACACACTAACAAGGCTGCCCCTTTGCAAGATCTGACTGTGCAGACAAAACACTGGAGCTTGGTGGAACTACAGAAAGAGGGGAAGCATAGACTGCTGAAGATAATGACCTTGTTAGGAGACTGCATCTTGGCAATGACTGAAGCAGCTATGAGCTGGGCTGACTGGTTTTGGCTTGCTCCTATGCTGGCTTAGTTGATGGGTTTATTGAGATGTGATAGGCATGATGCAGTGCAGAATGTCAGAGGTCAAAGAAGAGTAGAAGAAAAAATAATAAATGAAAATGTATCATGTGAATGCAACATGACACTGGCTTTAGGCTCTCCCACAGCTGACTTGGGCCCTGGGACTTTTGTCCCCCTCCCTTGGCAGCCCTGCTCATTAGCCCTCAGGATGATGTCCAACATTATGGAATTGACAATAATCTTCTGCCCCCCTTTCCTCCTTCTGCTGTTGTTTTGATGTAAGGCACAGCACTGGGATCCTTTTGGGGGAACGCGGGGGAACACAGTTCCCCCGGGTGAGGTGCGGGGGGGCGGGACACATGATGAAGCCCCGCCCCCTGCTTCCGGCCGCCCCGCTTCCAGCCCTCATTCAGCCAGGAGGAGGCAGGAGAAGAGGGAGGGTAAGTTGCTTCCTCCCTGCCTCTCCCCACCCCTGCCTGCCTGGGGCCAGGGAGGGCCTTGGCGGGGCTTCCTCGCACTCCCGCTGGCCTTGCAGGTCCACCGCCGGGCCCCTGATGTCAGGGGGTGTGGCATATGCTAATGAGTTATGCTAATGAGTTCCCCTAGCTCTTTTTCTACGAAATGACCCCTTCCAGCTATCAACTGAGCTGTAAGGCTGCCTAGTACCTAAGCACAACTCCTGTTATTTCTGGCTTTCTCTCCCTTTGTGGCTCATGACTAGGCCATCTAACATGGTCATGAATGCAAAGTTGTGTGGTTCCTGACAAGATGTCTTAATTTAAAATGATGCTGGCAGAAAATTAGGGGAAAGAGCCTCAAGTCCTCCTACCCAGTGGATTGCCTTGGAGCTGGGTCTTGAAGGAAGGAGGCGATGAAATGGTAAGAGTAGGGAAGTCCGGGATTAGGGCTGCCAGTTCTCAGGTGGGGGCAGGGGATCCCCCAATTTGAGAAACCCTCCCCAGTTTTTGAAGTGTCGGGCAGCAGGGGGAATGGTGGCTGTCAGGTGACACACTGGGATTTCCTTCCTCCTAGTCTCTATCGTAGCCATAGAGTGGAAGGCTAGAGTGTCACAGCTGCTGGAGAACTTCTGCTTCCTTGCACTCCCGCTGGCCTTGCAGGTCCACCGCCGGGCCCCTGATGTCAGGGGGTGTGGCATATGCTAATGAGTTATGCTAATGAGTTCCCCTAGCTCTTTTTCTACGAAATGACCCCTTCCAGCTATCAACTGAGCTGTAAGGCTGCCTAGTACCTAAGCACAACTCCTTTTATTTCTGGCTCTCTCCCTTTGTGGCTCATGACTAGGCCATCTAACATGGTCATGAATGCAAAGTTGTGTGGTTCCTGACAAAATGTTTTAATTTAAAATGATGCTGGCAGAAAATTAGGGGGAAGAGCCTTAAGTCCTCTTACCTAGTGGATTGCTTTGGAGCTGGGTCTTGAAGGAAGGAGGTGATGAAATGGTAAGAGTAGGGAGGTTGGGGATTAGGGCTGCCAGTCCTCAGGTGGGGGCAGGGGATCTCCCAATTTGAGAAAACCTCCCCAGTTTTTGAAGTGTCGGGCAGCAGGGGGAGTGGTGGCTGTCAGGTGACACACTGGGATTTCCTTCCTCCTAGTCTCTATCGTAGCCATAGAGTGGAAGGCTAGAGTGTCACAGCTGCTGGAGAACTTCTTACCTGCTGCCTCTCGTGTTTGGGACAGATTTCTCCCAATGCTCCCTCTAAGCTGTGGAGTCTTGTGAGCAAAAATTCTACTTTGTGAGCTACTGGTGCTAAAGTTGTGAGCGAGCTATTTGGCTACTGCATAAATTTGTTTGCTCTGGAAATATCCTTCCTGAGGTAAGACAAAAATCTGTGAGCCAGAAGCTAAAAAAACCTGCGAGCTAGCTCACACTAACTCAGCTTAGAGGGAACCTGGTTCCTCCTAGCTGAAGCTCCTGGGGCTGGGTGAGAAAGAGCCTGCCTAGGAAGGATGGAGGTGCACTGCAGAGCTGGTGGGTGGGTGAGTGTGAAGTGGAAAGAAAAAGAATGTGTGTATGTGTGCACATGTATGTCTGAAACAGAGAGAAAAAGAGCCTGCCTAGGAAGGACTGAGGGGGCTGCAGAACCGGGTGGATGGGTGAGTGTGGGGTGGAAAGAAAAAATAATGTGTGTGTGTATGCAAGTGTGTATGTCTGTGTGTGAGAGAAAGAGCATGCCTAGGAAAGGGGGGGGGACTGCAGAGCCAGCAGGGGGGGGAAAGTTGGGTGGAAAG
>NW_015162535.1:325340-339409 GCF_001447785.1 Gekko japonicus | reverse complement strand
CCGTCCCCCCCCCCCCCCGGCATCTGATCATGACAGGGAGCAACTGAGTGGCGGCTCAGGGGATCTGTGTGATCCCGCCACTGCGTGTTTATTTTGATGCGGCTCAGAAAAGCCGCGCTTTGGCCGTGCCTCCCCCCCCCTGGTGTGACCGAACCTGAGTGTGTGTGTCTCATCCAAATCAGCCTGCAGCCAAACCCGGGGGGGGGGAGAGTGTGTGTTTGTGTCTCAGCCAAATCAGCCAGACACTGCAGGAGTTAGAGTCCTTAAAGAGTCCTTTGCCTCTGGAAGTGAGTCAGTGGCTCACATCTGAAGCACTGGTGACTGAAGCCTCTCATGTGAGCAGTGAAAACAGCTACTTTCTTGAGTCCAGTGGCACCTTTAAGACCAACAAAGTGTTATTTGTGTGCATAAGCTTTCATGTGCAAGCACACTTCATCAGACTTCTTTCTTGGCTCAGGTGAGATAAATCAGCTTTTCTTCAAAATAGGGGGGGGGTCCTTGGGTCAAGGTCAGACAACAGATCTTTGGGCTAGTTACTGATCTCTCCATCATGCTGTACTGGTGCTGCATTTTCCCATTAGCAATGAAGGCAACAAGAAACCATCTCAGGCTGCAATCCTAAAAACACTTTCCTGGGAGGCTGAAAAAAATTGGACGCTTCTGAGCAGATTGGCTTCGGATTGCTCATTCATAAACATCCCGGTTGAAAGATATACATCTTTTAAAAATGTGTATAAATAAATAATAGCACTTTATTTCTGTTTCTTTTTCTGATCCAGAACATATATTTTTCACCAAGCCCTGCACCAAGATGAATTTCGACTCTTTATGCAAACCACACTAATTAGTTCTATCTCTGCAGTATTTTGTCATTTTAACTAAAGCTTTCTTAATTCAGTCTTTAATGAACTTCCTCCAGAGGGCTTTATGCAGGTTTAAAATAAAATTCTATCAATCTAAACAATAAAATAGCCATAGCCATTTAGAATATTACAATACTGTATAGAAGTCAGCCATTAAAAGCCATCCCAAGCAAGGATTTAAATCACTTCGGGAAAGTATTAAGGCTCGGACTTTGGTGAGACTGCAGAGAGAGTGAATTGCAAAGCTTTAGAACACATGTGCACATGAAACTGCCTTATACTGAATCAGACCCTTGGCCATCAAAGTCAGTATGGTCTACTCAGACTGGTAATGGCTGTTCAAGGTCTCAGGCCTCTGCCTGCCAGATCTTTTAACTGGAGATACCAAGGATTGAACTTGGGACCTTCTGTAGGTCAAGCAGATGCTCTACCACTGATCCACAGTCGCTAAGACACCGAGTGTTCTAGCATACGTTTGTGGTACAGACTTGGTACAATCCACTAGGATCATATTCTCCCGAGAAGATCGCTTCAGAAGGGGCCAGAGATACACTCTACTTCATTCCTACTAGGCTTATGCAGGAGTTGTTTTCTGGTAGATTCTGCCACTGGAACATTTAGGAGTATTTTGGAATGTCCTTCAACATTACTCTGGCTCAGTTCAAACATAACATGAGGCCATAATTTAATTATACTTTGATTAGTGTGCCTAACTGAGTGCAGGCCATGGTACTGGTTAATTAGGGTCCCTCAAACTAGAATGAAACCATAGTTTCAAGTTGGATAACTAAACCAAAGTTAGTCTTAGCTATGGCTTTGTACAGTGTATGAATGAAGCCATGCTGACTTAACCCTGGCTGGTTTCTTAGCACTGCACTCATCCCTGAATATAGAGATGCCTGGCCAAGCAAAGGTAAAACCACAATTTTTTTAAGGCAAACCAGGATCGGGTGATCATCTGTAAGCCAAATCCTGTTTTCATAAGCTAACAGTGGTTTTGGATCTTGTCACATGACTCGGCTGACACCCCCCCCCTCACTGTTGCTGGACTTGGAACTTCAGAGAAGCTCAGCCACGTTGGGAACCCTCAGTCTTCTAGATCAGCTAGGACCTCTGCTTGAACGGGGGAAGCGGGTTTACTGCACCACACCTGACCTCCACATTCCTCCTGGGTAGCGCGCCTTCCCTCTCTCTGTCCATGGCTCGCACACCTCAGGGCAATTCTCCCTGGCCCACTTGTGCTGCTCTCCTTTTATCCCTGCTCCCCCAGGCTTCCCCTGAGCCCCCCCTGCTGCCCTGCCCCATCATTTAATGAAGGACATCGAGTGGGGCCTCGGTGCCGGGCGTCGTTTCCTGAGCTGGGTGTTGCTTCGTCGGGCAGCTGCACCTGGGATGCTGGGCCCAGAGGCGTGCTCGGAAACTCACACCGGCCTGCAAGCCTGGCATGGCCATCTCCGTACCCAGGGGTTATTTCATAGAAAAAGAGGTGCAGGAGCTCATTAGCATAACTTATTTACATATGCCACACTCCCTGGCATCACCGGAAGTGTGTCAGAAGGCAACACCCACCGCTTAGGCTCCACTGGACTGCTTTGGATTGCTAGCTATGGTGGGGGGGAGGGGAACGCACAGATCTGCCCTCACAGAGGAGGGAGAGCTTGTACCTGAAGGCAGGCCGGGGGGGGGACTCTGCAATTTACCTGGCTGCTTCTTGCTCCTCATGGCCTGACTGAGGGCTGCTGGGACCAGGAGGTGGGGCTTGTTGCATGTGCCCACCCCCTGGACTCCTTACTGCCGGAGCTCCGCTCCTATGCGCTCCCACAGGAAATGATCCCTGTCCGTACCCCATGGGAGCCCCTCCTCCTCTGCCTCACAGCTGCTGGCCCCGGGGCGATGTGGTCTATGGGGAAGTGCCGTTGTTACACCTCTGCCTGGCTCCTTTGCCACCCCTTCCCTGATGCTCTGAGCCCCCAGGTGGTTGTGTACCTGGTTGCCGTGGAGCTCTCGAGTGGTGGATTGGTGGCCAGCTTCGGGGGGGGGGGAGGGCCGTGGGAGTCCCGTCATTGGGACAGATCTGAATTCAGCCTATGAAAAGTTTACTCTCAAAGTTAGAGATGGCCTAACC
Organism: Gekko japonicus; assembly: GCF_001447785.1. Classification (NCBI taxonomy): domain Eukaryota; kingdom Metazoa; phylum Chordata; class Lepidosauria; order Squamata; family Gekkonidae; genus Gekko; species Gekko japonicus. The sequence continues at coordinate 336,421 of NW_015162535.1, read as the reverse complement.
CGTTAAAGGTTCCGTATGCTTATGTCATACCTGAACAGCACGGGAGCTGATTCCCTGTGTTTTTTTTACCATGTGACAACTGAACAGTATAGGATTCCACCACCACCCAGAAAACACGAAAATGTGTAATGGATATAGCAGTTTGCTGACTGGAATGGATAAGTTAGATTTTTCTGCTACTTTTTTAAAAAACCCAAACAATTACACCTTCTGTTTTCAGTCATGATTTCAATGCAAAGCATAATTTTTTGTTAGTGGATATCATGTGGTTATGTTTGATGCATGGGTGAAAATGATGACTCCCTGAAATTTTGTGACCTTATGGGAAGTGATATAGGGCAGTGAATTTAAATTTAAATTTAAATTTTGAAAGAAGGAAATGACTTAAGAGGAAGAGACAGGTTTGGGGAAGTGCCCTAAAAGTGACATCACAGGGAGGAGCGGGGTTTTGATACAGTATGCTGGAAGTGACATCATCAGAAGGGGGTGGAGCTTTCGAAGTGACATCACTTGACCTTTGACCTGGAAGTGACATCACAGGACATGACATCATATAAATTGTGTCGCATCCTTGCTAGGCACCACCCCCAAAGTCCCCAGGTATTTCCTGAGTAGGACATGGCAACCCTATCATCAACATGTGTGGTACTGGATTGCCCTGAAGTCATGAATAATTGCCAGCTATGGCCATAGAAGGTTGTAGCATGGTCAGCAAGCAGCTGGCAACTGGCAGGAGTCTGGGGAAGACATGGGGGGCATTGTTGAGTGACAGCACAACATCACTTCCTGGGATAACCCAGAAATGATATCACACCTCCTGAAGAGTTACAGAGAACTCTATGGTAAAGCCATAGTGTTTCCAGCAATTCCTAGAGCAGAATGATGTAACTTCTGGGTTTTCTGTGGAAGTGAAGTCATGCCATTGACAGTGGTGATTTAAAAAAAATATTTTTTTCAGGAGCAGCGGCAAGAAATGGGGATCTATTTTGTGATCTATTTCTCAAGGGTAAATAGGGAAGATCAGAGTATAGTTCCAATTTCTATAACTAGTGTGAAGAGGAAGGCTACAGGTATAGAGAATTGATTCATGTTTCTGACATCTGTGAAGGCTTTTCCAGTGTGGAAATTCACATTCATTTATCTTCTCTCTCTCTTTGTCATTCATTATGGCCCCACATAATTATGAGCTTAATGATCTTTAACCTTGACAGGAGCAAAGGGCTCTGAATCTTGGCAATCACTTTGCATTTACATGCATATTTTATAGAATTGAAGAAATGCTCCTTGGGGACAAAATTTCTGCACTTAATGACTTCAGATATCTTCTTAACTAATTGAAGAAATGCTCCTTGGGGACAAAATTTCTGCACTTAATGACTTCAGATATCTTCTTCCCCCCCCCCCCCCGCTGTGACAAAAATGACAATGGTTTGGGGGGGAACTATGTCACCAAGTGTGGAGCTAACCTGCTGATTTGCTTATTTGTTGGGGTAGCCTGTAGTAGTATTGCTGAATGCCATGCGAATGGTTTTCAGATAACTAGCTTCATGTGCTTTGAGCAAAGCCAGATGCTAGAAAGAAAAACATAGCACTTGAGCGTATCAAAGTGTATTATAACATACAACAATATTAAAGCAGATACTAATACACAAAAAAATGGTAAGTTTCAGGTGAAGGTGAACTTCTATCAAAATGCAAGTGAATCCGACAAAATCCTCCGGAATGACTCTTCGTTTCGCCTCTTCATCAGAAAAATTCCTACACCTATGCTTGTCTAGTTTCATTCATACCACAGTTTGACATATCATATACAAATCTTCTCCTGGTTTTTCTACCATAAATACATTCTTAAATCAAATGTAGCACTTGAGCGTATCAAAGTGTATTATAACATACAACAATATTAAAGCAGATACTAATACACAAAAAAATGGTAAGTTTCAGGTGAAGGTGAACTTCTATCAAAATGCAAGTGAATCCGACAAAATCCTCCGGAATGACTCTTCGTTTCGCCTCTTCATCAGAAAAATTCCTACACCTAGTTCATGATGCAAACTAAGTCACGCCCGGTGAAACATTTGATTTAAGAATGTATTTATGGTAGAAAAACCAGGAGAAGATTTGTATATGATATGTCAAACTGTGGTATGAATGAAACTAGACAAGCATAGGTGTAGGAATTTTTCTGATGAAGAGGCGAAACGAAGAGTCATTCCGGAGGATTTTGTCGGATTCACTTGCATTTTGATAGAAGTTCACCTTCACCTGAAACTTACCATTCTTTTGTGTATTAGTATCTGCTTTAATATTGTTGTATGTTATAATACACTTTGATACGCTCAAGCGCTTTGTTCTATCAGTCTGTGTTTCTTTTGTTTAGATCATCTCAGGACTGTGTTCTCCATCGCATATGAGAAAGAAAAACATGGCATTTTAGTCAATATCAGGTCTTTATTTTAAAATTTAGAAAGGTGATGATCATTTTAGCCTGGCATTAGTGTGAAGGGAGAAGGAAAGCCAGTTTGATGCAGTGATTGAGCGACTCTCTTCAAACATTCTGTTTATGCAAACTGTGAGCCTTCCAGTTGAATGTAAAAGAAACACGATACATGCAGTCACCTTTTTATATTGGGCAGTTGTGTAGATTTTCCATGTGGGTCCAGCTTTCATTCACACAGTCCAGAGACTTTGAATCTGAATTTCCTTGTTTCTGTGTGCTGCTAAAGTCTACCTTGTATGTGGTATGAAGACGTCAGTGCCTCTTTGAGAAGACATGTTTGCTCAGCGAACATCAGCACAGTTGTGATCAGCCACATCCTCTAATCTGCATAGCTGCCTCAGTACAGTTTTTCAATGCACCAGACTCTCCCTGCCCCCAGTTTATGCCATGTGCAAGTTACAATTTTTAGGAGACTGTGGCTGAGTGGTAGAACATATACTTTGGTTACATTCATTGGTTAAAATGTAGCCAAAAATAATGCACATTTTAGTCCTAATAAAATGGGAGTGTTAAGAATGTACTTGAGTCTGTATGTGTTTCTGTAGATGGGTATCTATATTTAAGATTTTAAATAATTTAAATACTGAATGCAGATTTTAGAGCTTATTATATTTTAAATTTAATTCAAATTCCAGTGTTGTAAGTTGTCTAATTTGTATATTGTTTAAATTTTAAATTGTAATGGCCATTGGCTACACAATAAATTTTACTACTTGAGTCTGTTTTTCAAATCTTTAAGATTAGTAGTTGGGGATAGAGGGCTAGGGGACTTGCCATTCAATTATATCTTTACAACCCTATTTTTTAAAAAAATAACACCTTTCAAAAGCATGGATACTTCCAAAATTCCCTGCATCCGATGTTCGACCAAGATTTTGGAGTTCCAAATTATAAAGTCCTGTATGCATCATTGGTTCACCTTTTATTCCCAATTTGATACAAAGTTGCATATGTGCTCTTTGCCACAACTGTCACTTCTTTCATTTACTTTATGTAATTTTATGTCTTCCTCCTGCTGTACATTAACAATGCAAGGTAAAAAAGGTAAAGGTTCCCTTGCTCAAATCTGACTCTAGGGTTGCGGTGCTCATCTCCGTTTCAAAGCTGAAGAGCCAGCGCTGTCTGAAGACGTTTCCATGGTCATGTGGCCGGCATGACTAAACACCAAGGCGCACGGAACGCTGTTACCTTCCCACTGAAGTGGTACCTATTTATCTACTTGCAATTTCTTGCTTTCAAACTTCTAGGTTGGCAGGAGCTGGAGCTAGAGACGGGAGCTCACTCCGTCATGCGGCACACTCGGGTCTCGAACTGCTGAACTACCGACCTTCCACAGCCTGCAGTTCAGCATCTTAACCACTTGAGCCACCTCAGCTCCACTTAACAATGCAAACATATACTTTATTATTTTTTTAAAAAAAGCTTGGTATGGCCATGCATATGACAGCATTAAGTTTCCTTTGGCGGGGTATCTTATGGAGGTGCATGTGCTCTGACACGTTGCTAAAACAATGTAGAGAAGAATTATTGGTGTGATTGTACATGCACACACTGCAACTGCTTCTTTTGTGGGCCTTGATCATTAATAGTGTAAAACAGCTGCAGTCGAGTCCACTAGGACCGTAAAGACCAACAAGATTTCCACGGTATAAGCTTTCAAGAGTCAAAGCTTCCTTTGTCAGATGAAGGGAGCTTTGACTCTTGGAGGCTTCCACCCCCAAAATCTTGTTGGTCTCTATGGAGTTATTGGAATTGAATCTAGCTGTTCTATTGCAGTCTAACATGGCTACCCTCTGAAACTGTCTTAATAATGTAGGTGAAACTGATCATGTACATGGATGGAAGGACTTAAAGCTGAAGCACGCAACACATTTTCAATTCAGGAATTGATTTTGGACATTATTCTAGCTCCAATGGGATTAAGGGGGAATGGAACTTGGTGCACGGGGGAATTCTGCGCCATTAAAGAAATGGAAGTGGTTATCTTCTCATCCCTATTTGAGCGTTAGGTTCAGAAATCTCCGTTTTTTTAAAAAATGAAACCACAGGTAGCTCTGACTTGCATGTGCACGTAGGTGTTTGAGCCATCGCTCTGTCCATTTATAGAACAATATGAGATTACTTTAAATCCATAATGCAGTGCTAGAATCCAGGGATTGGCTTCTATCAGACAAATAAATCCTGACAACAGGGAACATACTCTAAAAGTGATTAATAATGATTAATAATAATCCCAGCAGGTCTTACATAATGCCCAGGGTGACTTGCATAATAACTTGTGATGGCGTACAAGCTGACTTATTTTGAAAGAGAACTTCCCCGTCTGGCAACTTGTTTCAGTGAAATACTCTTTCAGGAGTAGCCTTTTGGAAATGACTCCCCCCCCCCTTTATTATTGTTCAATTAAACAATTGAGTCAAACTGAAAGGCTCTTTTATCAACACTGTCAATTACACTAAATTAGTGTGATCAGATTTGCTGAATGCAAAGCAATCTTCCTTAAAGTCCTACCACTGCTTTCAAGAAACCGTCTGGAAAGAATATCCAAAGTATGGAAATAAATCAATGGATTAAAAAGCAAATTATATCCTAAATGCTTCATCCCCTCTTTGATGTCCTCGTTTAGGATGTTCAATGCTTTTGTTCATTTGGGGTGATAATAGATCAGAAGACATTTACATTAGGAAAGAGAGGGTTTATATATATAAAACAGCTGTTTTATAAAAATAGAAATGTCTAATTATACCTATGATTACATTTAATTTTGATTAGTATGCATGCAAATCCTTCCTATCCTGGTGTGTTCAAGCTGATATGGATCCTTAAAGCGTGGATGAAAGCACAAACAGAGAAGAGGAACATTTGGCAAAGCCCATATAAAAGAAAAATGGGCAAGCACCACATTTTTTAAAAAAAAATCACTAAAATGCTTATTTCTCATTTCAGCTACACACGGATTTGGATCCCGGAAGCAGCAAGATCAAGTACATCCTCTCAGGTGACGGAGCAGGGACTATCTTTGTGATCAATGACAAGACAGGTGATATACATGCAATGAAAAGACTTGACCGGGAAGAAAAAGCTGAATATACGCTAACGGCCCAAGCAGTCGATAGGGATACAAACAAACCCCTGGAGCCTCCTTCAGAATTCATCATTAAGGTTCAGGACATCAATGACAATGCTCCGGAGTTTGTTGACGGTCCATATCATGCAACTGTTCCAGAAATGTCCATCGTGGGTATGTATGCAAGCCTAAGTACCGTTGTGAGACCCAGTTTAAACGTTGTTCAGTATCCTCAGAGCAAACTGTCCACCAAACAAAAGATACAGTTCTTGATTTCACTCCTACCTCTCCTTTGGCCCTGACCAAAATGGCCCAGGCTAGCTTGATCTCATCATATCTTGCAAGCTAAGCAGTGTGGCCCCTTAGTAGTACTTGGACAGGTGACCACCAAGGAAGTCCATGATCACTACATGGAGGCAGGCAGTGAGAAACCATCTCTGTTCACCCCTTGCCTGGAAAACCTCTTGAGGGGTCTCCATAAGACAGTTGCCTCTTGATGGCACTTTACAACCATACCTTGCATTTGCACACAAAACTCTCATGGTTTCAGCCACTCTGAATGACTAGCTATTATAGGGGATTTTTTTCCCCTCTTTCATTGCTCTATAATGATTTCAGTGAGTTGTATTTGTATTCCATTCGTGGCCTTGTGTGGTTAGAATGTTGTCTCTGAGACATATTTATCAAGATGTGTTCCAGCACGCCACTTTAATCCTATTGGTATCTTGTTATCTTGCTGATGCTTAATTGTCTCTTTGTGTGCAATCTTCTCCACAGATGTGCCACTTGTGATATGTGGCTACATATTTATTTTCCCCTGTACTGGTAATTAGCCTGAAAAGCTAAAAACAGTGATGTTCTATCGGGGAATGGATGGTGAGAACTTTGAGCGGGTCTAATGAATTAGCCATTTGACCAGGAACAGGTGAAGCAGAAATGTAGAAGAAAGAACCTTGAAAAGGTAGAGAGGAATAAAATAAGGTGATGGTCATTAACTGATTCAAACATCAGTAGGGTGGGGACCATACTTTAATAATAGAGCACATGCTTTTCTGGAGACTTTCTTCTTAGGGTTGCCAGGTCCCTACCTTTTTCTGGCTGGGGGAGAAACTCTTCTCCCAGCATCTTCTGGAGATGACATCACCCTGAAGTGATGTCATCACACTAGGCACATCACCAAGGGGACGCTCTAGCATTCAACTAGAAACTCTATGATACCATAGAGTTTTCAGGCCAAATGCTAGAACATCCTCCCAGTGACGTGCCCAGTCCAGGCACTTGGGGGGTGGGGTTCCCTCACTGGTCGGATCCGGGCCGGTGGATCGGGGGGGCCTAAAACGGGCAACCCCCCCACCAGGGGATCTGGCAGCCCTATTTCTTAGAAGATTAAGGCTGAGCCTCAAGTTCCCTTCCTGATATTAAAGTCTGAGCATGACCAGAGGTGTGAACCTTTTGGTGTGACCCAAATAACAGGAAGCCGAGGACTGGATCCAGATTGTTGGATGTCAGACTGGAACTTTCCTGCTTCCCCTTTTCCGAGTGCAGCCCACTGACCTCAGCAAACAACTGCTCCTGGAGGTACTTCCCCCCCCCCCCCCGAGCGGAACAGTTTACATCCTGAGCAGAATAGAATTGCTGTAATCTTAAAATGGACAATGGGCAGGGCAAGACCCTGCACGTTTCCAGATTGCTGCTGAGCAGGGCTTTATGTGTTAATGAGCATCCGCTCACACACATAGCTTAGAGGGAACTACGCCTGGTGGACAGAGGACCCAGAGGAATGACATGAGAAGGTTCTGCAGTAAGAAGGGGCAACTGGTGGCAATTGACAGTTTAGTATGAAGCCAACCCATAGGACTCTCACCCTATGACTTTGAGTGAGTCAGCCCAGTGAGCTCTCAGACCAGCTGTGGGGTTATACTGAATTTCCTATTTGTTTGTCTAATGATATTTATGGGATGTTTTTCCATAAGCCATTTCCAGTCACCAGTGGCAAGAAAAGTGGGATATAATTACTTAAACAAATACATGCATGTATAGAATTACTAGCCCCCAACCTCTGGACTCTATTCCCCACTGCTGATTGCCGGGCCAATGGGAGGACTTCACCAGCATCAAGATGAGGCCTAGCAGTGCAGCAACATCACTTCCAGTGCACACAGAAAGTTATGTCATCACATCACCAGCAATATGGGGGGTTCCGGTATTTGGGTAAAAACGTAGCAACCCTGTATGTGTGCATGCAGTGAAATGAGTTGAGATGCCAAGTCCAAAGCAATAGCAAGTCAAGACGAAAGCTGAGGTGAGGTTTTAGTAAAGGTGAGTTTGGGACATTGAGGTCCTGATCAGACAGGTTTTTAGATCCGCGCCATGAGTGCCTGGTGGATTTAAAGGTCATGACCAGACAGCAGCATCTGGGAAATGTGCCTGTTCTGTGAGCATCCCATTTTGCCACGCTTTGGAGCTGTACTTAAAATATACTAGTTAAAATCTGGAGTTTTCGCTTCCTGATGGGCCACTTGCAGACCTTCCCCCATCTGATCATTCCAGCGTGCAATCCTTCTGTCGGGATGGTCTGATGTCCAACCATCCCAAGAGGGCGCCATTTAAAAAAAAAATCTTACAGATATGCACATAAATGTGTAAACACGTGACAGCCGCAGAGCTCTGCTCAAACATTGACAATTTCATGTTTCTAAACGGCCTGTGAATTTTATGAACTTCATTAATTAAAAAGGTACCTAGAGAGAGGTACCAGTGGCGGTGCTTTAAACATTCAACTCCACACATGTGCGGAAAAACAAGTACACGTTGAGGACAGTTCAATGTTCCCTCTAAGCTGTGGAGTCTTGTGAGCAAAAATTCTACTTTGTGAGCTGCTGGCATTAAAGTTGTGAGCAAACAATTTGGCTACTGCATAAATTAATTTGTTCTGGAGCCATCCTTTCTGAGCTAAGACAAAAATGTGTGAGCCAGAGGCTAAAAAACTATGAGCTAGCTCACACTAACTCAGCTTAGAGGGAACACTGGTTGAGGTGCAGATGCGCATGTGCAAACAGTTTGTTTTTTTAAAAAACCCAACCGCGTGGCTCCTTCAGGTGGATGCCGTCTAAACAATCCACTGCAGAGTATGCGCACGGTAAGGGGAGCTGTCTGGTTGTGCAATGCCGGATTTAAAAAAAAACGGGATCAAATTAGAGCTGGACTAATTGTGGTATTAGGTGTCTGTCTGAACGCACCCTATGATGGGGAAAAGGAAACACAGAACAAAAGTGTGACCAGGAAGGACTTGCAGGGCCACAGAGGAGAGCAAGGTGAGAAAAGGAAGCGTGCACAGGAGCTTGAAGATACTCACTTGCACATGCAGATTGTGCACAGGCAAAATGTTCTTCAGAAGGAGAAGCTGACATGGGGCAAAAAGCTGAGGGAGCAAGAGAGTCAAGAGAGTCTATGTGGGCTTAAGCAATGGGGCGGGGTAGTGTGCCTGGGGCCTCAAGCTCAGAGAAGGGCTCAAGTTTTGACACCTGGCATTTGAGAATGTTCATAACTTTCTATTTCTCACTCTTACTTTGCTGTCTTGTTTTGTTTTTGTGGGCCATTATCTTTATTTTTTTTATTAAGGGGAGGTGGCCTGGGCCTCTCTCTACTTCTGAGAGGGCCTCTTTGGGCCTAAGAAACTCACTGGGCCTTGCCCTGGAGCAGTGGTCAGTTCGTAGAAAAAGAGCTAGGGGAACTCATTAGCATAACTCATTAGCATATGCCACACCCCCTGACATCAGGGGCCCGGCGGTGGACCTGCAAGGCCAGCGGGAGTGCGAGGAAGCCCCGCCAAGGCCCTCCCTGGCCCCAGGCAGGCAGGGGTGGGGAGAGGCGGGGAGGAAGCAACTTACCCTCCCTCTTCTCCTGCCTCCTCCTGGCTGAATGAGGGCTGGAAGCAGGGTGGCCGGAAGCAGGGGCAGGGCTTCATCATGTGCCCCGCCCCCTGCACATCCCCCGGGGGAACTGTGTTCCCCCGCGTTCCCCCCGAAATGACCTCTGCCCTGGAGTAGAACTTCAAAGGTGCTGGGTTCATCTCAGTTCACAGTGTTTGGTTATTTACTTACCGTATTACTAGTTCATACCACCTTTTTCCCTGAAACATCCCTCCTATTTTAACTCTCAGTGACACTATGGCATATTTACAGTTTCCATTCCCCAGTTGGTGGAGGCGGGTAGCCTGGTTTTGTGGGCTCCTGCCCACTGCCTGCCAGCTGGCAAGAAGGAAGAACCCCCCCCCAAGCAACATTGTGCAACGTTTCTATATCACCTGAAGTGACGTGGGCAAAACTCTATGGTTTGAGTTCAATTTTACCATAGATGTTTGCTCCCAAAACAGAGTGCCACCCCTGATGAGTTGACGTCACTTCTGGATGACATAGGCATGGTTTCCAATGCTACTTCCAGTGACATCAGCATGTTGGGGGTGACGCTTCAGCTCCCGGAACCCCCCCCCTCCCAGCCAGCGTCTCTAACGGACCTGGCAACCCTAAGCATAAGTCAGGCTGGGAGACATATTTATTTATTTATTATTTGGATTTCTATCCTGCCCTCTCCTGCTAGTGGGATCTGGGTGGGTTACAACAGGCAAATAAAACAGTTAAAACAACTTCAACATAATTACGGTTAAAAACCTATAAAACCCAGATTAGCATAACACATCATGGTGAACTGATAATTTAACAAAGCTCCCAGGTGCATGTTGTATATGTGTCCAAAAAGAGCCAACGTATTGAGCAAGTGGGCAAGAGCCTCCACCTATGGCACAGGTTTACATTGTGCACAGCATAGGGGCGAATTAGAGCCTGGGAGTTCGGTGTAATTGGACACTCGCTGCCTCAGCCAAAGTCCTGACAGAACAACTCTGTTTTACAGGCCCTGCGGAACTGTAATAAGTCTCACAGGGCCCTGATCTCACTTGGAAGAGTTTCCCAGGAGGCTGGAGCTGGAGCTGGAGCTGAAAAGACTCTGGCTCGGGTCGAGTCTAAGTGGATGTCTTTGGGGCCAGATTACCAGAAGATGTTGTTCTGACGAGCGCAAAGCTCTTCGGGGTACATATAGGGAGAGACGGTCCTGCTGCCTTTATGCTTTTAGCCTCAAATAAGAGCAAAATAGTTGCACATGTAGCAAACCAGGCCTCTAGGATGAGGTGTTCTTTCTGACCACAGATTCCAGTGTATTTTATTTGGATTTGTGCTGTAATGCCAATAAAGGTCTCTGTGTGTGTGACAGTGTTCCCTCTAAGTTGAGTTAGTATGAGCTAGCTCACAGTTGTTTAGCCTCCTGCTCACCCATTCTTGTCTTAGCTCAGGAAGGAGGGCTCCAGAGCAAACTGATTTATGCAGTAGCCAAATCGCTCACTCACAGGTTTAATGCCAGTTGCTCACAAAGTAGAATTTTTGCTCACAAGACTCCACAGCTTAGAGGGAGCATTGGTGTGTGTGTGTGAGTGTGTGTGTGTGTGTGTGTGTGTGTGTG